>NC_053390.1:239110952-239138872 GCF_905171765.1 Bufo bufo
TGTTATATTAATCAACTTTGAACGATGCAATCCCTTCTTTTGTTAGCTTGGTGACGACTTTTCTGTGATGCTTGACTACTCTCAACAAGAATTGTTTTTGTTGTTCGTCCCTGACTGATTTGTTAAAGTGAACCTGTCACTGGGATTTTGTGTATAGAGCTGAGGACATGGGTTGCTAAATGGCCGCTAGCACATCCGCAATACCCAGTCCTCATAGCTCTGTGTGCTTTTATTGTGTAAAAAAAAACGATTTGATACATATGCAAATTAACCTGAGATGAGTCCTGTCCCTGAGATGAGTCAGGGACAGGACTCATCTCAGGTTAATTTGCATATGTATCAAATCGTTTTTTTTTTACACAATAAAAGCACACAGAGCTATGAGGACTGGGTATTGCGGATGTGCTAGCGACCATCTAGCAACCCATGTCCTCAGCTCTATACCCAAAATCCAGGTGACAGGTTCCCTTTAAACTTTTTTATCAGAGCAATTCATCTTTCCGTGGTATCATTGACCACCTTAAGAGCGTTCACATGGCTTCTTAGAGAATCACTGCAGTATTCTGTCACGTCGTGGATCCCAAACAATTCAAAGAACGTCATTGTTTTATTAGTAACAAAATGGCTCAGGTCTTTTCCTTCAAAAACTAGGTTTTCACCTTCTAATCGTTTCATTTCCTTTTTCTTTGCAGGTTTGGTTTCAATTTTTTTTGTCATATTTTACTTAACAGCCTGAGTAATACATTTGTCCAATAAAGCCAATCCTACGTTTGTTTCTGACAAATACCAAAGGTGTCTCTTAGCAACTGTGAGAGCACTTTTTTTGACGTCTGCATCTGGGTAAGTGCTCAGAAGCTGTAGCATATCCAAATCATTCTTTGGAGCCAATCGACTTACAATTGCCTCATGCAAAAAGTGAGCATATATGAGGCTGACAAAATGTGCAACCCATTTCATTCCTTTCAATTCCTGTTGAGGAATATTCAACTGTTTAGTGAAGAGGACAATTTTAAGTGCATATATTGCCTTTGCCATCCACCTTGCTTGATGCAGAGCCCCTGGGATCCTGAAACTGAAGTTGTTTTCAGACCAACCTCCTAGGTACAGGAGTGAGAGTAGTAATAAAAGTGATCAAGGTGTGCAACCCCTAAATATTGTCCAATCTTTTTGAAATTTGGCATATATATCTTTTACTTCACTGAGACGCAAGCAAAGTCATATGAAAATCACATCTTTGGAAAAATTAAACACCCTAAAACCCTGCCTAAAAAAAAACACAATTCCTGCCGCTACACTATCTGTCCCTTCTGCTGCATCACTCTCTGACTAAAACTGAGCCGAACCACGTGTCATCGGGTGCTATATAGCACCCGATGACGCGTTCCAGCCAATCACTGTAATGCCAGTAACCAACATGGCTACGGCATTACAGTGAGTGGCAGTACTTCCCGCATGTTTATTGGGGAAGAGACTCGAGCATCGCACTCCAGCACACGCGTTGTTCGGCCGACACTACTAGTTACAGTAACTGTGATTTGCTGTAACAGATTTGTGTTTGGATTAACTTGAGTTGTTAAGTATCCATAAATCTGTTTTCCACCAGTGGTTCTGTGTAAACCAGTAAATTGTGGTAGAAATAGAAATTTATATAGACTTCAGCAAAGGAAACCTGTGAGAAACTAGAGATTGCTTTAACCCCTTAATGACATGCACCATTTATGTACAGCACATGTCAAGTCTTTAAAGATGGTACCACTCCAGAGGGCAGCGGACACCATAGCCGCTGAGTGCCTACTGTTTTACATAGCAAACACGCACAGCTAATGTCTGTGTTTGGCGATAATGTAAATCACAGACATTTAACCCCCTTTAATTGCTGTGGTCAATTGTGAACACAGCATCTAAGAGGCTTTTCTGTGGGAGAGCTGCACTTCTGGGGCACGAACAGCTCCCTGCATGGAGATCAGGGTAGCCATTCCTGGTAGCCTTGAGCCTTCCACAGCGATGTTCCTATGGAAACATAGTGAAATCTCCCATAGACTGCAATGATAATTAATTGCAGTCTATGGAGGAAGCAATCTAATGATATTATGTTTGAGTACCTTAAGGGGACTTAATGTAAGTGAAAATAAAAGTAAAACAAAATTTTTTTTTATTTTTTTTTAAATGTAAGAAAAGAAAATATAAAAATTCAAACCACCCCCGTTTCCCTATAATAAAAATAAACAGAAGAAAAACCTTATAAATGTGGTATTGTTCAAAGTGTATTGACCCAGAGAAAGAAGGTTTACCGCATAGGGAGCGCTGTAAAAACAAAAACAAAATTGTATTTTTTTTTCTTATTCCACATAATTTGGATTTTTTCCAGCTTCCAACTACATCTTAGGGTCCATTCACACATCCGTGTGTGTTTTGCGGATCCGCAAAACACGGAAACCGGCAATGTGCGTTCCGCATTTTGTGGACCGCACATCGCCAGCACTAATAGAATATGCCTATTCTTGTCTATTGCGGACAAGAATAGGACATTTTTTTCTGGAACAGAATTGCGGACTCGGAAGTGCCGGTCCGCAATTCCAGATCCGGGCCGCACATCGTGCGGCCCCATAGAAATGAATGGGTCCGCAATTATATTCCACAAAATGCGGACCGGAATTGCGGATGTGTGAATGGAGCCTTATACAATATTAAATGGTGCCACTAGAAAGTGCACTTGTCCTAAAAAAAAAAGAAAGAAAAGCTCTCATACAGCTATGTGAACAGAAATATAAAAAATGTATAGATCCAGGAAGGTATGGAGCAAAAAATGAAAATGGAAAAACATTATGTCAGGAAGGGGTTAAAGAGGACCTGCAGTGCAATCTGCAGACAGTGTGTTATAACGCAGCTGTACATACGGTAGGTATAGAAAGAGCAGGGGTTTAAATGTATAAATTATAAGTTTTACTGAATCTTTTCCAATGAAACTATATATCAATCTGCTCAACTCATTCTGCTCTAGAACCTGTTGCCCATAGATTGAATTGTGCCTCATTGAAGCAGATTCTCTTTAAAGAGGACCTTTCACTAGATTAAAAAATCTAAACTAACTATACAGACATGGAGAGCGGCGCCCAGGGATCCCCCTGCACTTACTATTATCCCTGGGCGCCGCTCCGTTCGATCGGTATAGGCTCCAGGATCTTCACATGTTAGGCTCCACCCAGTGGAACCTGCCGGCGTCTCTTTCTCCCATGCTGTAGCGCTGGCCAACCGCAGCGCTCAGCTCATAGCCTGAGAGAAAAAAAAACCTCTCAGGCTATGAGCTGAGCGCTATGATTGGCCAGCGCTACAGCATGGGAGAAGGAGACGCCGGCAGGTTCCACTGGGTGGAGCCTAATATGTGAAGATACAGGAGCCTATACCGGGCGAACGGAGCGGCGGCCAGGGATAATAGTAAGTGCAGGGGGATCCCTGGGCGCCGCTCTCCATGTCTGTATAGTTAGTTTAGATTTTTTAATCTAGTGAAAGGTCCTCTTTAATTAATAGATTACTGGTAAATATTCTAACACTTTGGGGGGAATTTATCACAAGGGGAATATTTGAAGTCAGTTTTGCTCGATTATGTTAATCCTTAAACCTAACACTTTAGTCTAGAAAATTCACTCTAGTTTTCCAGTTTTACTCCACCCTCCTACTGGAGTGAGATAGCGACTTTAACCCCTTCAGGACACAGCCTTATTTCACCTTAAGGACCAGGCCATTTTTTTGCAAATCTGACCAGTGTCACTTTAAGTGGTGATAACTTTAAAACACTTTGACTTATCCAGGCCATTCTGAGATTGGTTTTTCGTCACATATTGTACTTCATGACACTGGTAAAATGAAGTAAAAAAAAATCATTTTTATTTATAAAAAAATACCCAATTTACCAAAATTTTTTAAAAAATTGCAAATTTCCAAGTTTCAATTTCTCTACTTCTATAATACATAGTAATACCTACAAAAATAGTTATTACTTTACATTCCCCATATGTTTACTTCATGTTTGGATCAATTTGGGAATTATATATTTTTTTGGGGGAATGTTACAAGGCTTAGAAGTTTAGAAGCAAATCTTGAAATTTTTCAGAAATCTTCAAAAACAAACTTTTTAGGGACCAGTTCAGGTCTGAAGTCTTTTTGTGAGGCTTACATAATAGAAACCACCCAAAAATGACCCCATTCTATAAAATACACCCCTCAAGGTATTCAAAACTGATTTTACAAACGTCGTTCACCCTTTAGGTGTTCCACAAGAGTTAATGGCAAATGGTGATAAAATTTCAGAATTTAAATTTTTGGGCAAATTTTCCATTTTAATCAATTTTTTCCAGTAACAAAGCAAGGGTTAACAGCCAAACAAAATGCTATATTTATTGCCTCGACTCTGTAGTTTGCAAAAACACCCCATATGTGGCCGAAAACTACTGTACTGGCACACAGTAGGGCGTAGAGGGAAAGGTGTGCCGTATGGTTTTTGGAAGGCAGATTTTGCTGGACTGGTTTATTTACACCATGTCCCATTTGAAGCCCCCCTGATGCACCCCTAGAGTAGAAACTCCATAAAAGTGACCCCATCTAAGAAACTACACCCCTCAAGGTATTCAAAACTGATTTTACAAACTTTGTTAACCCTTTAAGTGTTGCACAAGATTTAATGGAAAATAAAGATACAATTTTAAAATTTAACTATTTTGGCAGATTTTCCATTTTAATATTTTTTTTCCAGTTACAAAGCAAGGGTTAACAGCCAAACAAAACTCAACATTTATGGCTCTGATTCTGTCGTTTACAGAAACACCCTATATGTGGTCATAAGCTGCTGTACGGGCACACGGCAGGGCGCAGAAGAAAAGGAATGCCATACGGTTTTCGGAAGGCAGACTTTGCTGGACTGGTTTTTTTGACACCGTGTCCCATTTGAAGCCCCCCTGATGCACCCCTAAAGTAGAAACTCCAAAAAAGTGACCCCATTTTAGAAACTAGGGGATAGGGTGGCAGTTTTGTTGGTACTAGTTTAGGATACATATGATTTTTGGTTGCTCTGGCAAGGTAACAAGAAATAGCTTTTTTGGCACCGTTTTTTTTTTTTGTTATTTACAACATTCATCTGACAGGTTATATCATGTGGTATTTTTATAGAGAAGGTTGTCACGGATGAGGCGATACCTAATATGTATGCAATTTTTTTTATTTATGTAAGTTTTACACAATGATTTCATTTATGAAACAAAGAAAATCATGTTTTAGTGTCTCCATAGTCTGAGAGTCATAGTTTTTTCAGTTTTTGGGCGATTATCTTAGGTAGGGTCTCATTTTTTGTGGGATGAGATGACGGTTTGATTGGCACTATTTTGGGGTGCATATGACTTTTTGATCGTTTGCTATTACACTTTTTGTGACGTAAAGACAAAAAATTGCTTTTTTTACCCTGTTTTTTTTTATTTATTTTTTTACGGTGGTCATCTGATTTATGTAAGTTTTACACAATGATTTCATTTTTGAAACAAAAAAAAATAATGTTTTAGTGTTTCCATAGTCTAAGAGCCATAGTTTTTTCAGTTTTTGAGCCATTATCTTGGGTAGGGTATGATTTTTGCGGGATGAGATGATGGTTTGATTGGTACTATTTTGGCGTACATGCGACTTTTTTGATCACTTTTATTACCTTTTTTGGGAAGTAAGGTGGGCAAAATTTCAATTTCCTCATAGTTTAAATTTTTTTATTTTTATGGCGTTCACCGTGCGGGGAAAGTAACATGACCGATATATATAAGGTGGTTATGGACGCGGTGATACCTAATATGTGTAGTGTATTTTTTTTTTTTATTCAGTGATAAATGTGTTTTTTTTTTCACATTTTATTTTACATTTTTTTGACCCAGACCCACTTGGTTCTTGAAGATCCAGTGGGTCTGATGTCTGTATAATACAGTACAGTACACTATATAGTGAATTGTACTGTATTATACTTACACTTTGTCTGAACAGATCTATGCCTTTAGCACAGATCTGTTCAGCACCATGGACAGTAGGATGCCTGAGAAGGCGTCCTGTTGCCATGGGAACCTTCCCCGTCTGCTCAGTTGTGGCCACAACTGAGCAGACGGGGAAGGGGAAGGAGGGGGGGGCTCCCTCCCTCTGTGACCCCATCCTGTCTGGGGGCTGCAAAGGCACAGCAGCCCCCCGATGGGAGAGGGAGGGAGCTCCCTGACTGTTAACCTTTTCCATACCGCGGTCCGTACGGACCGCGGTATGGAAAGGGTTAAACGGCTGACATCACAGCACAGATGTCAGCCGTTTATACTAGAGTGTCAGCAAAGTGCTGACACTCTGGTATAACCACTGGATGCCAATGAATATTCAAGAGGAGGTGGGCGGGGGATCGGGATCCCGCCTGCCACACCGCCGGCCTCCCGCACCGCCCGCACCGCCTGCAACCCCCCCTGCACCACCCGCCAGCATAAAATCATTCAGGGGTGCAGGGGGGTAAAAAATCTTTATTTTCGGCATATTAAAGTTTCTGATCAGAAACTTCAGAAAGCGCAGCAAACCGCAAGTCTGAATTGACCTGCGGTTTGCTGCAATAGCCGACATGGGGGGGTCACGGGACCACCCCGCGCATTTAGCCGAGGTGCCTGCTCAATGATTTGAGCAGGCACCTTGTTCCGATCACCTCCCGCCGGGCGGCGGTGATCGGAACAACACATAACGTACCGGTAGGTCATGTGTCCTTAAGGACTCGGGAAACATGCCGTACCGGTACGTCATGTGTCCTTAAGGGGTTAAAAATAATCTCAGTGATAAATTCAGTGTGAAACTCATTAACATAGGTAACCACAACTACTTTTAGACCCACATTACAAAACTAGGGTGAGTGGTGTAAAAATATAGTCACATCATTTTTGAGCAAGTGAGTGCAAAAAGTGGCAAAAGCCCTATTTTGTGACTTTTTGACGCCAGAATTCTGGAGTGGGGGAATGACAAATCAGGGACTTTAGCACATTAGCACAGTCCATAAGCATAGTACTTCTTTATCTAAGGGTCCTTTTACTCAGACCGAGGATTGGGCCCATTGTCGAGAACAGATGTTCATATGCTTCAGATAATACAACAAGACACTTGTTTGTATGGTGATAGCTGCTTTCTTACAGCACCTAAAATCAATGTTTGTTACTTGCACATCTTCCTGCATGAACAGGGGATGTGCTGCCAACAATATTCAAAGTAATTGGGGAAGAATGATTCTAATAACGTTCATTTGTGCCTCTTCCACTTTGAAAGGCCCTTTAAACAACCACCAATTGTCATATATTGTCAATTGGCGCTTGTTATTGACATGGTATCTGCCTGTGGAAGAGGACCCTAACAGCACTTCTATTATAATTAGGGATGAGCGAACCCGAACTGTATAGTTCGGGTTCGTACCGAATTTTGGGGTGTCCGTGACACGGACCCGAACCCGAACATTTTCGTAAAAGTCCGGGTTCGGGTTCGGTGTTCGGCGCTTTCTTGGCGCTTTTTGAAAGGCTGCAAAGCAGCCAATCAACAAGCGCCATACTACTTGGCCCAAGAGGCCATCACAGCCATGCCTCCTATTGGCATGGCTGTGATTGGCCAGTGCACCATGTGACCCAGCCTCTATTTAAGCTGGAGTCACGTAGCGCCGCACGTCACTCTGCTATGATCAGTATAGGGAGAGGTTGCAGCTGCGACGTTAGGGCGAGATTAGGCAGATTAACTCCTCCAAAAGACTTCATTCTGTGATCGATCTGCAGCTGTGGATCATTGAAGTGCTATTATTGACTTGCTCACTTTTTTGAGGCTGCCCAGAGCGTTTTTAGATCCCTTTTTTTCTGGGGTGATCGGCGGCCATTTTGTGACTTGTGGTGCGCCAGCACGAGCTATCACCAAGTGTATTTAACCATCGATAGTGTGGTTATTTTGTGCTATGTCCTACATCAGCTGCAGGCTGAGCCTGTGTCACCGAAGTGCATTTAACCATCAACAGTCTGGTTATTTTTTGGCCATATACTACATCAGCTGCAGGCTGAGCCTGTGTCACCCAAGTGCATTTAACCATCAACAGTCTGATTATTTTTTGGCCATATACTACATCAGCTGCAGGCTGAGCCTGTGTCACCCAAGTGTATTTAACCATCGATAGTGTGGTTATTTTGTGCTATATCCTACATCAGCTGCAGGCTGAGCCTGTGTCACCCAAGTGCATTTAACCATCAACAGTCTGATTATTTTTTGGCCATATACTACATCTGGTGCAGGCTGAGCCTGTGTCACCCAAGTGCATTTAACCATCAACAGTCTGATTATTTTTTGGCCATATACTACATCTGGTGCAGGCTGAGCCTGTGTCACCCAAGTGCATTTAACCATCAACAGTGTGGTTATTTTTTGGCCATATATTACATCAGGGGCAAGTTGAGCCTGTCACCCAGCGCCTAAAAAATAGACCTGACATTTCTATTCAACCAAATCTGCACAGTTTTAGCTGGTCAAGTTATTTGTAGTGACCGTAAAAGCAGACTTTTTGTTCTGGGTTGAAAAAGCATTCCCAAATTTGCCATTCTGAAAATAACTAGTTTGTGGTATTTGAGGCCTACTTTAAATCTATCCCAAAAAGAAAATCTTACATTGAAGGTATTGATAGTGTCATTCAGAAAAACCTAAGACACACGCTAGCGTGCTGATAGAAGTGTCATTCTGTGATTAAACCTATAACTGTCACACAGTGCAAAAAAAAACAGGTCTCACATCTCTATTCAACCAAATCTGCACAGTTTTAGCTGGTCAAGTTATTTGTAGTGACCGTAAAAGCAGACTTTTTGTTCTGGGTTGAAAAAGCATTCCCAAATTTGCCATTCTCAAAATAACTAGTTTGTGGTATTTGAGGCCTACTAGAAATCTATCCCAAAAAGAAAATCTTACATTGAAGGTATTGATAGTGTCATTCAGAAAAACCTAAGACACACGCTAGCGTGCTGATGGTTCGGCCCCATTCAACTTCTGGGTCTCCAAATTGTCCACGTGGCCAGAGCTAGCCTTTTATGCCTTGGAGGTGCTGGCCTGCCCGGCGGCCAGCGTTTTGTCTGAACGTGTATTCAGCACGGCAGGGGGCGTCATTACAGACAAACGCAGCCGCCTGTCTACAGCCAATGTGGACAAGCTGACGTTCATAAAAATGAACCAGGCATGGATCCCACAGGACCTGTCCATCCCTTGTGCAGATTAGATATTAACTACCTCCCCTTAACAATATATTATTCTACTCCAGGGCACTTCCTCATTCAATACTATTTTTAATTTCATTTTACCATTATATTGCGGCGCAACCCAAAGTTGAATGAACCTCTCCTCTGTCTGGGTGCCGGGGCCTAAATGTGTGACAGTGGCCTGTTCCAGTGGTGGGTGACGTGAAGCCTGATTCTCTGCTATGACATGAATACAGATTCTGCGCTGACATAAGGCCAGATTCTCTGTTACGGGACCGCTCTCCTCTGCCTGGGTGCCTGGGCCTAAATGTGTGACAGTGGCCTGTTCCAGTGGTGGCTGACGTGAAGCCTGATTCTCTGCTATGACATGAATACAGATTCTGCGCTGACATAAGGCCAGATTCTCTGTTACGGGACCGCTCTCCTCTGTCTGGGTGCCGGGGCCTAAATGTGTGACAGTGGCCTGTTCCAGTGGTGGGTGACGTGAAGCCTGATTCTCTGCTATGACATGAATACAGATTCTGCGCTGACATAAGGCCAGATTCTCTGTTACGGGACCGCTCTCCTCTGCCTGGGTGCCTGGGCCTAAATGTGTGACAGTGGCCTGTTCCAGTGGTGGCTGACGTGAAGCCTGATTCTCTGCTATGACATGAAGACAGATTCTGCGCTGACATAAGGCCAGATTCTCTGTTACGGGACCTCTCTCCTCTGCCTGGGTGCCTGGGCCTAAATGTGTGACAGTGGCCTGTTCCAGTGGTGGGTGACGTGAAGCCTGATTCTCTGCTATGACATGAAGACAGATTCTGCGCTGACATAAGGCCAGATTCTCTGTTACGGGACCGCTCTCCTCTGTCTGTGTGCCGGGGCCTAAATGTGTGACAGTGGCCTGTTCCAGTGGTGGGTGACGTGAAGCCTGATTCTCTGCTATGACATGAAGACTGATTCTGCGCTGACATGAAGCCAGATTCTCTGCTATGGCATGAAGAGACTGATTCTCTGCTGACATGAAGCCAGATTCTTTGCTATGGCATGAAGAGACTGATTCTCTGCTGATGTGAAGCCAGATTCTCTGCTATGGGACCTCTGTCCAATTGATATTGGTTCATTTTTATTTTTTTAATTTTAATTTTAATTCATTTCCCTATCCACATTTGTTTGCAGGGGATTTACCTACATGTTCCTGCCTTTTGCAGCCCTCTAGCTCTTTCCTGGGCTGTTTTACAGCCTTTTTAGTGCCCAAAAGTTCGGGTCCCCATTGACTTCAATGGGGTTCGGGACGAAGTTCGGTTCGGGTTCGGATCCCGAACCCGAACATTTACGGGAAGTTCGGCCGAACTTCTCGAACCCGAACATCCAGGTGTTCGCTCAACTCTAATTATAATGTTTGAAGTAAGTTAACAATTTATACGGGGCAATAAAAATCTATAAGGGAGTGGGGCTGCTGCCACCTGCACTAAAGGTGACTGTATGTAGGTGTACATCCAGAGCCTAAGGTAATGGATGAGGCCAGCCACACACACGAGACAGCTGTTGGCCTTCTGCCATTACTCTCCATCCTCTCATACAGTACATATGCCTGGTTGGCTTGGCCAAGCAAGCTTATCTTCTCAGTAGAAAGAGCAGAAGTAAACTGCTGCCACATGAGTCTGGCAGCAACTTATCTCATGGAAAACAAAAGAACTGCCATGTTGAAATCCAAGTTCCTGATCTTTATCTCCCCAGATATCTTTCCTCAGGGGTTCAGGAGACCCCATGTACATTAGATGAGTTATGTATTTGGCTGATAACCATCTAATGTGTATGACTAGCTTAAGACTCATTCTCACAAGAAAAACCTATTTCCCCAGACCTTGCTGAGCTACAGTATCAGGTAACTAGGTAAATAAACATGTATTTAGCTATAGTAACTAGATGATACACAATAACATTTGTCAAATTATATCCTTCCTTTGTTTCAGTCGAACTGAAATTCAACTTGGATCAATACGTGAACAAGAGATACCCTGGCCTTGTGAAAATAGTTCGCAATAACAGAAGGGAAGGTCTAATTCGAGCTCGGATACAAGGATGGAAGGCAGCCAGTGCACCAATAGTTGGATTTTTTGATGCGCATGTGGAATTCAACACTGGATGGTAAGAATGTAAGATATTATTAATATTAATGTAGTAACCTTACCAACTATTACATTCTATGTATCAACTACTCAATATTAGTGTTGATCACGAATATTCGAATTACGAATTTTTATCGCGAATATAGAAACTTTGAAAATTCGCGAATATTTAGAATATAGTGATATTTATTCGTAATTTCGAATATTCAAGATTTTTTTTTTATTGCGAATTTTTATCGCAAATTTTTCAATTGCCGAGAAAAAATATGATTCCTCCCTGCTTCTTGCTCCTGCTCATTGGCCCACAAGCAAGAAGCAGGGAGGAATCATGAATTTAAATGGGAAAAATTATGAATATTCAAAAAAACTAATATATAGCACATATCGAATATATTCATTTTTTTGAATATTCGTTATATTCTAAAACAAGAATATATAGCAATATAGCGAATATTCGAAAAAAAACTAATATAGAGCAATTTGGCTAATATACTGCTATAATCTTTTTTTTCAATAGTTGTCATTTTTTTCTCATCTGAGGTCCAGATTGGAAAAAAAAATTTACTTTTGAAAAAAAAGATTATAGCACTATATTAGCTAAATTGCTCTATATTTGTATTTTTTTTCTGAATATTCGCTATATTGCTATATATTCTTGTTTTAGAATATTACGAATATTCAAAAAAACTATTATACACTCACCTAAAGAATTATTAGGAACACCTGTTCTATTTCTCATTAATGCAATTATCTAGTCAACCAATCACATGGCAGTTGCTTCAATGCATTTAGGGGTGTGCTCCTGGTCAAGACAATCTCCTGAACTCCAAACTGAATGTCAGAATGGGAAAGAAAATTGAATTAAGCAATTTTGAGCGTGGCATGGTTGTTGGTGCCAGACGGGCCGGTCTGAGTATTTCACAATCTGCTCAGTTACTGGGATTTTCACGCACAAACATTTCTAGGGTTTACAAAGAATGGTGTAAAAAGGGAAAAACATCCAGTATGCGGCAGTCCTGTGGGCAAAAATGCCTTGTGGATGCTAGAGGTCAGAGGAGAATGGGCCGACTGATTCAAGCTGATAGAAGAGCAACGTTGACTGAAATAACCACTCGTTACAACCGAGGTATGCAGCAAAGCATTTGTGAAGCCACAACACGCACAACCTTGAGGCGGATGGGCTAGAACAGCAGAAGAACCCCCCGGGTACCACTCATCTCCACTACAAATAGGAAAAATAGGCTACAATTTGCACAAGCTCACCAAAATTGGACTGTTGAAGACTGGAAAAATGTTGCCTGGTCTGATGAGTCTCGGTTTCTGTAGAGTCCGAATTCGGTGTAAACAGAATGAGAACATGTATCCATCCTCTGATGGCTATTTCCAGCAGGATAATGCACCATGTCACAAAGCTCGAATAATTTCAAATTGGTTTCTTGAACATGACAATGAGTTCACTGTACTAAAATTGCCCCCACAGTCACCAGATCTCAACCCAATAGAGCATCTTTGGGATGTGGTGGAACGGGAGCTTCGTGCTCTGGATGTGCATCCCTCAAATCTCCATCAACTGCAAGATGCTATCCTATCAATATGGGCCAACATTTCTAAAGAATGCTATCAGCACCTTGTTGAATCAATGCCACATAGAATTAAGGCAGTTCTGAAGGCAAAAGGGGGTCCAACACCGTATTAGTATGGTGTTCCTAATAATTCTTTAGGTGAGTGTATATTAGTTTTTTCGAATATTCGTAATATTCTAAAACAAGAATATATAGCAATATAGCGAATATTCAGAAAAAAAAGAATATAGAGCAATTTAGCTAATATAGTGCTATAATCTTCTTTGTCTAATAATTGTAATTTTTTTCTCATCTGAAGATCAGATTGGAAAAAAATTTCAACTATTGAAAAAAAAAGATTATAGCACTATATTAGCTAAATAGCTGTACATTCGTTTTGTTTTCAATATTCGCTGTATTGCTATATATTCTTGTTTTAGAATATTACGAATATTCAAAAAAAGAATATATATTCGATATAGTGCTATGACTCATTGGCCCACAAGCAAGAAGCAGGGAGGAATCATGTTTTTGCTCAGCAATTGAAAAATTTGCGATAAATATTCGCATTAGGCGATCATTACCTTGTTGATTTTTTGAGTAAAAAAAATCATAGATTATAACGAATATTCGAATTTGCGAATATTCTCCGAATATTCTACAAAATATTTGCGAAATATCGCGAATTCGAATATGACCCCTGCCGCTCATCACTACTCAATATAAGCAGAAGAAAAGATTAAAAACAGCAAAGTGACATAACTAACTCCAAACACATATGGAACCACTATGGAGATCTAATCCAAATGAATAAGTTGAAATCCCTGTGCCCTAATGTAAACTCTACAATAGGGTCCTCAACATCAAGTTGCATTTATAATTCATGTGTTTTAAGACAGAGGGGCGTATGGGCTAATGCAACAGGTCCCTGTGCTACCTCTAAAGTCATCCCACATCATCCAAGCAGATTTCTAATATTGTCTGCACATTACCTGGTTCTCATGAGCACCTAAATATAAATGAATTGAAACAGGTTAGCTATTTCCTATTTCAGATGTATATAGGAATCTTGCTATAATTTGAAATAAAAGTAAAGCATTTAGCATAAATAAATTGCAGTTATAAATACAATGTAAAGCTTACTTCCTATTATCTCTCTAAGGTACGTGTGAAAACCCTCACTTTGTGCTTCATTGTTATATGAATAAACCGATTTTCTGTTACAAAGTTGATTGAAGGTGTTATGTGGCATTTGCCCTCCTGCATTATTTGTTAGTGCTTTAACTTAGGAATTTGTCTTCAACACGTATCATAGTACAAATCTTTTTGTTCATAAAATGAGTTAAAACTAACATAAATTAAATAAATCAAAATCCACTTAAATATGTACTTTGAAAGTTTATGAAAACTTTCTAATTGCAGAACCGTTTTTGAAAGAACGGTGTTTTAAAAAGTTTTCATGCAAGATATGAAAAGCAATTGAGAAGAACATTGGGTAGCTGGTAGGATCCCTGATGGTCTACACATATGTCTGTCCATCTGTTTGCTTTGAGGTGAAACATAACTGTTTAATCTTTATTAGCAACATTATTGTGGGAAATTTTACTTTTCTAGTGAAGGAAACTATATAAAGAGTGCTTAACCTTCCCATAAATCTTTAGCAATAAACCTTATGAATGTGAGGAATTATATTCTTGACAGATGAGGATTCATCATTTATTTTACCAGGATAGAAACTTGAATATTCTACAACATCTACATAAGAACATGTTAAGTCTAACCAACCAAGAACTGACCATTAGCCTGAAGGTTTACATTTGATATATAAATAAAAAGAACATCCAAGTTCTTTCCATCTGTTTGCTTTGAGGTGAAACATAAGTTTTTCATCTTTATTTGCAACATTATTGTGGGATATTAGATTTTTCTAGTAAAGGAGACCATATAAACAGTGTTTAACATTCCCATTCATCTTTAGCAATAAACCCTATGTATTTGAGGAATTATATTCCTGGCAGAAGAGGATATAATAATTTATTATTCCAGGGTAGAAACTAGTGACATTTCAAAAAATTCTACAAAAGAATATGATGGATATAACCAACCATGAACTGACTATTAGTCTGAAGGTTTACATTTGATATATAAATAAAAAGAACATACAAGTTCATTTCCAAGTTCATTTCCAAATATCTATTATAGTAAAACAGGCTGAAGCACTATCTGCCTCTCATCCCTCTATGGAACATGAAGTTGTATGTTGCCTGAACGAGCAGGCTGAGAATGAGATAATTACTTACTTTGGATGTCCTAGAAGTGACAGCTTATTACACCCATTAGAGCATGGCTTAATGTTCCGTCAGTCACACTCTGCAGTGCCAGAAATATTTCCTTGAAATATTAATAAGTACTATGAAGTGGATATATAGATGTAATACAAATAATAACAAGGGGAAAGAAGGATCACAAAGAAAAAAAAAGCTCAGCTTGGTTAACCTCTAGGACCTTTATAGGTAATGCTCTAATTTTCCAAAAATACAATTTAGGACTAGATTTTTTCATTTTTTTTTATATAAAGCAAATAACAAAGGTAAAACAGATTTGCCTCATCCCATTTACTGAACTGCTCTATCTGAATGCATCTCACTGAAAGTGGTTCATCAAATGTCCTTATTGCTGCCTACTAATGGAGATTTTTATTGCTAATCCATACCCATTGAGGAGGCACAATGAATCCCTGCATTACAGAGATTTGTCAGTAATGTACACATGCTCTGCTTGCAAAATTTCCAAGGAGCAGCAAGGAGATGTAGCTTTCTTTAGTTTGTGACTGCTGTCTACTTGAGATGAATAAATGCTTATGTCCATTTAAGTACTGTTAAAATTCTACTGAAATTGCAACTATTTTCTATATAATGACTATTTTGAACCCAGCAAATTGCATGATTCAATAGTTTGTGCTTAGTGTCTTGCATGGAGAATATATATGCTTCACATTTTGCAAGAAGAAATTGTCCAGTAGTTGAGACTAATATGCAATCAACTGCTACATGTTTAGCAGTCCTCATAAATTCTTAGCCCTGTTGTCTATTGTCAATACATATAAATGTGTCCTTCCTTACTTTTGCTCTTTGTTCAACATATCCCAAGATGTGTGGCACAAGACTGTCAGCTTTGACCAACTAAGCGGTGCCGCGGGAAAATTGTACAGTACAGTTACAATCAGATTTCCGCACAAATTACAACCGACCATTGGAGTGGAACACTTTGTGATAAACTTATTATAAAGGCATTTCTTTTGTCATGCTAAGCAGCACTAGGCATGGTAGAATTTTTGTTCATCATGAATTCACAGTATACAATTTTCTTATACTGAATGTGAGCTACTTTCCTTGTAACTTTGTTTCTTTTGCTAGTAGAAAGCGAAAGCATGTTGTAGGTTCCATTAAAAGAAAATGCCCTGATGCAAATAACCACATAGTAAAAACAGGATGATAACTGAGTCATTCTAAAATACCGGTATCTTCTAATATGCAGGGCTGAACCTGTGATCACAAGGATCAAAGAAGACAGAAGAAGAATCATTTTACCAGCAATTGACAATATCAAATACAACAGCTTTGAGGTGCAGCAATATGCTAACGCTGCACATGGATATAACTGGGGCTTATGGTGCATGTACATTACTCCTCCTCAGGACTGGCTAGAGAAAGGGGATGAGTCTGCTCCAATCAGGTATGCTAAAATTGCTTTTTCTGGCAATGTTCAGCTTCACTGGTAAAGAACAATGAAATCAATTTCCCTTTGTCATGCATTTTATGTTCATTTACTATGTCTCGTCAAGCAAACAATATCCATACATATGCAGTAAATTTTGTTATAAAATCATAACACAGCAAGCAGCAGCAATTACTCATTTAGTGTTGGTTCATCAAAAAAAGAAATCACTGTATTTCATTCAATGACTCAACATGAAAATACAAAGAGGGCCACAACAGATATGAAAAACAATGCACAAACCTTGGGATTATCATCCCAAGTGATATCACAAGTAATATAACCCAAGATCGTCAGCTTTTTTTTTGCTTTGGTACAGAAACTTCCATAGTATGCTTCAATATGACAAATGTACAGGGCCAGCCTTATATTGAATGGTGTAGTGTGCGGTATCTTTTAATGATGCCTCCCATACAGTAAACTTTATTGCAGTGTACAAATAGCCACAATAAAATGTCTTACACTGGCATATACAGTATGGTGCCCAAATAACAGTACCTACATTGGTCAAATAACACTTCCATACAGTTGTCTAACAATGATGCTATACTGTGCAACCGACACCATGCACTGCAACTCTTCTATTATATATAACGCCTAGAAGTAGAAGTGCCACACAGGTAACAAGCATACTCTGTTCAAATATTGCATACAGTGACCAAATAACAGCTTCATGCATACAGTAATCTGATAATAATGTTATACAAAGCTTAAATAATACTGGTATATAATTAAGATTTGTGGTACCAAATTGTAGGGACATCTGGGACAGAGATGTGCACCCTATATCACTGCCTAGGTCTAACACACTGAAGGATGGCCCTGTATGAAATTTTGTTGTAAATCTTATTTCGTTCTTTAAAGTAAACTTTATGAGCCCCAAGTGAGGAGAAATCTTGCACCCGCCTCTCAGCAATATAACTTGGATTGTGTGAGGAGATGGCAGAGACCCCTGTCAAGCAAGCCATGGCAGCAAGAGTATGAAACCTGCCTTGCAGAGGGTCTGCATGCCTCTGACCTCCTATGTTAGAATGATTGTGTCACGAGGGTATCAAGAGCCACGTCTGACTCCGTTATACCAGGGGTCAGGAGGTCGCAGCGGGTGGCTGCGCGCTCTATATCTAAAGATCACGTTGTTTCTTAGTGATTGTTTTCTGTGTTTGCCTTGCTATCCTTTTTGTCTCAATCAGGGATCCGTAGCTTCTCCTCCTCAGCTGTTTCTTGTCTGCCACTCCCAACCTCCTTATATTCTCCCCTCACTCTTCTCTAGTTGCCAGTTATAGAGCTTCCTGCCTGGACATCTATACTGACCCACTGGAGTTGTGAATCCTGGTTGTCGTTCCAGAGTGCTACCCTCCGGATCCCTGTTGGGCTTCTTGTTGTCTTCTGTTGTCGCCCACCTGGGATTATATGTTGAGTTTGTATTGTCTGTCCTTCCCTTGGTGTTTTCCTTTAGAGCTAGTGGTGCGGACTAGTGTTCCCACCGCCCTGTTCACTATCTAGGGCTCAGCTTAGGGAAAGCCAGGGCTTTAGGCACGTGATCGGCGTACGGGTGAGGAACCCGTCTAGGGACGTCAGGGCAGCCAGGTGCCAGCCGCTAGGTGAGTCAGGGGTCACCACCTTCCCTCTCACTTGGGCAGGGCCTTCCTTGTTCCCTCCCTCTGTGTCACGTATGTGATAGTCACGCCGACCGTGATATTATAACTGGCCTTTACTTTTTGAGAAAAAAAAATATATATATATTTTTTTCTTTTTGTTGTTTTTTTTTCTCTACTTAGAATGCAATATGGATCCTATTGCTGCCTTGGCAAAACAGCTTCAAGGCCTGTCTTTGGAGGTGGCAGGATTGAAGGCGTCTGTCCTCCAACAACAGCAGCAAATGCAGCAGACCGCACCCCCAGCGGTTGCTATGGGTAACCAGGTAGTTACAGAACCCAAGGTTGTTCTTCCTGACAGATTTTCTGGGGGAAGGGACAAATTTGCGACGTTCCGTGAGGCCTGCAAATTATACTTTAAGTTGCGCCCTTACTCCTCAGGTAATGAAGAACAGCGGGTTGGGATTGTCATTTCCCTGCTTCAGGGGGACCCACAATCCTGGGCGTTCTCGTTACCCCCTGGTTCCCAGGCTCTCCGGTCAGTGGAGGGATTTTTTGGGGCTTTGGGTCTCATATATGATGACCCTGACCGAGTCGCCCTGGCTGAGTCGAAGTTACGGAGACTCCTACAGGGAGATCGGTCAGCAGAGGAATATTGCTCAGAGTTCCGTAGGTGGGCTACGGATACTCAGTGGAACGACCCGGCTCTCAGGAGTCAGTTCTGCTCTGGGTTATCTGAAAGGGTTAAGGATGCACTGGCGCTGTATGAGACCCGCCTTTCCCTTGATGCTGTTATGTCCCTCTCTATCAGAATAGATAGGCGTCTTAGGAAGAGATCGAAAATTCCTGAGCAATTGGTTACCTCTCCCAAGCAACAATTAGTCTGTACTGACTTAGATGAGCCTATGCAGCTAGGCGGAACTTCTCGTCAGGTCCGTCCTCCTGAGGTTCGCCGTAGGGGGGGGGCTTGTTTTTTCTGTGGGGGGAAGGGTCATTTCATTAATGTCTGTCCCTCCTTTCTCAAAAACAAAAGACCGTCGGAAAACTACTAACCCCAGGCTGTGCGGAGGATGTCAGCCGGGGGGTATACGTTTCCTCCATACGAACATCTCAATTTGTGTTACCAGCGGTTATTGTTTTTGGTGTTAAGACGGAGTCTATTTCTTTTTTTCTAGACAGTGGAGCAGGGGTAAATTTGATAGATGCCCATTTTGCCCGCACTATGGGTTTGTCTCTCTGTACGCTGCAGAGACCTATTCCCGTATTCGCTATAGATTCGGCTCCTCTGTCTCAGAGAAACCTCACCCACATTGTTCATAATTTACACCTTCGGGTAGGGGACCACCATAATGAGTGTCTTTCATGTTACGTTCTGGAGGGCCTTCCCTCTCCTGTGGTATTGGGTCTTCCCTGGTTGGTAGCGCACAATCCAGTGGTGGATTGGCAGGCCAGGGAGATATTGGAGTGGAGTGAGCATTGCAGAGAGAATTGCTTAAATAACAATTGCTTAATCGCCTCCATAGCTTCCCTACCTACATTTATTTCGGACTTTGAGGACGTTTTTTCTGAAAAGGGTTGTCAGAAGCTACCACCTCATCGTCCTTATGATTGCCCGGTTAACCTGATTCCCGGTGCAAAATTACCCAAGTCCAGGTTGTATAATCTTTCGGGTCCCGAGAGACAAGCCATGAAAGATTATATCTCCGAGAGTCTGGCTAAGGGACACATCAGACCCTCTTCTTCACCCGTGGCTGCAGGGTTTTTCTTTGTTAAAAAGAAAGATGGGGGCCTGCGTCCTTGCCTAGATTTCCGTGAGCTAAACCAGATAACCATCCGAGACCCATACCCTCTTCCTCTCATTCCTGACCTTTTTAATCAGATTGCGGGTGCTAGGTGGTTCTCCAAACTTGATCTTAGGGGGGCCTACAATCTGATTCGTATCAGGGAAGGGGATGAGTGGAAGACAGCTTTTAACACCCCTGAGGGGCATTATGAAAATCTAGTTATGCCTTTCGGTCTGACCAATGCCCCCGCTGTCTTCCAACATTTCGTTAATGATATTTTTAGTCATCTCATCGGCAGGTTTGTAGTCATATACCTAGATGATATCTTAATTTATTCGGCTGATCTGAAAACACATGAGGTGCATGTCAGGCAAGTACTGCAGGTCCTACGGACGAATAAATTATATGCGAAAATTGAAAAATGTGTCTTCGCCGTTCAGGAAATACAGTTCCTGGGATATCTATTATCTGCTTCAGGTTTCCGTATGGATCCTGGGAAGGTCCAGGCAATTTTAGATTGGGATCTTCCTGAGAACCTTAAAGCCCTACAACGGTTTTTGGGTTTCGCAAATTTCTATAGAAAGTTCATTAAAAATTATTCAGTGATCGTTAAACCCCTTCCCGACATGACTAGGAAGGGGACTGATTTTTCTAAATGGTCTGACGCCGCTAAAAATGCATTTTCCTCTCTAAAAGAGAGGTTTACCTCGGTACCTGTTCTAATTCAACCTGATGTCTCCCAGCCTTTTACACTGCGTGCAGAATTATTAGGCAAATGAGTATTTTGACCACATCATCCTCTTTATGCATGTTGTCTTACTCCAAGCTGTATAGGCTCGAAAGCCTACTACCAATTAAGAATATTAGGTCATGTGCATCTAATGAGATGTGCATGTAATGAGAAGGGGTGTGGTCTAATGACATCAACACCCTATATTAGGTGTGCATAATTATTAGGCAACTTCCTTTCCTTTGGCAAAATGGGTCAAAAGAAGGACTTGACAGGCTCAGAAAAGTCAAAAATAGTGAGATATCTTGCAGAGGGATGCAGCACTCTTAAAATTGCAAAGCTTCTGAAGCGTGATCATCGAACAATCAAGCGTTTCATTCAAAATAGTCAACAGGGTCGCAAGATGCGTGTGGAAAAACCAAGGTGCAAAATAACTGCCCATGAACTGAGAAAAGTCAAGCGTGCAGCTGCCAAGATGCCACTTGCCACCAGTTTGGCCATATTTCAGAGCTGCAACATCACTGGAGTGCCCAAAAGCACAAGGTGTGTAATACTCAGAGACATGGCCAAGGTAAGAAAGGCTGAAAGACGACCACCACTGAACAAGACACACAAGCTGAAACGTCAAGACTGGGCCAAGAAATATCTCAAGACTGATTTTTCTAAGGTTTTATGGACTGATGAAATGAGAGTGAGTCTTGATGGGCCAGATTGATGGGCCCGTGGCTGGATTGGTAAAGGGCAGAGAGCTCCAGTCCAACTCAGACGCCAGCAAGGTGGAGGTGGAGTACTGGTTTGGGCTGGTATCATCAAAGATGAGCTTGTGGGGCCTTTTCGGGTTGAGGATGGAGTCAAGCTCAACTCCCAGTCCTACTGCCAGTTTCTGGAAGACACAGGAGGAAGAAGGCATCCTTCAAGAAAAACATGATTTTCATGCAGGACAATGCTCCATCACACGCGTCCAAGTACTCCACAGCGTGGCTAGCAAGAAAGGGTATAAAAGAAGAAAATCTAATGACATGGCCTCCTTGTTCACCTGATCTGAACCCCATTGAGAACCTGTGGTCCATCATCAAATGTGAGATTTACAAGGAGGGAAAACAATACACCTCTCTGAACAGTGTCTGGGAGGCTATGGTTGCTGCTGCACGCAATGTTGATAGTGAACAGATCAAAACACTGACAGAATCCATGGATGGCAGGCTTTTGAGTGTCCTTGCAAAGAAAGGTGGCTATATTGGTCACTGATTTATTTTTGTTTTGTTTTTGAATGTCAGAAATGTATATTTGTGAATGTTGAGATGTTATATTGGTTTCACTGGTAAAAATAAATAATTGAAATGGGTATATATTTGTTTTTTGTTAAGTTGCCTAATAATTATGCACAGTAATAGTCACCTGCACACACAGATATCCCCCTAAAATAGCTAAAACTAAAAACAAACTAAAAACTACTTCCAAAAATATTCAGCTTTGATATTAATGAGTTTTTTGGGTTCATTGAGAACATGGTTGTTGTTCAATAATAAAATTAATCCTCAAAAATACAACTTGCCTAATAATTCTGCACTCCCTGTATTGTTGAGGTAGATGCGTCAGAGGTGGGAGTGGGGGCTGTATTGTCTCAGGGTCCGTCTCCTGGCAAATGGCGCCCTTGCGCTTTCTTTTCCAAAAAATTATCTTCTGCAGAGAAGAACTATGATGTTGGAAATAGGGAACTGTTGGCGATTAAGCTGGCGCTTGAAGAGTGGCGTCACTTCTTAGAGGGAGCAATCCACCCCGTCACGGTGATTACGGATCACAAAAACCTTCTGTACCTAGAATCGGCTAAGCGTCTCACCCCTAGACAAGCTAGGTGGTCGCTATTCTTTACCAGATTTAACTTTGTAATCACCTATCGTCCTGGGGCAAAAAATACCAAGGCAGACGCGTTATCTCGTAGTTTCCCTGGAGGGGGTAATGCTAGTGATCCGGTACCTATTTTACAAAGAGGAGTGGTTGTCTCTGCTGTACACTCTGTTCTAGAGGGAAAGGTGTTAGAGGCCCAGGGGGACGCCCCGGCCTCTTGCCCCTCAGAGAAATTGTTTGTACCGTTAAACCTGCGTCTTGAATTATTAAAAGAACATCATAATTCGGCACTTGCTGGGCACCCGGGTAGTAAAGCAACCTTGGAGCTATTATCTCGTCGTTTTTGGTGGCCACGGTTGCGTCAGGATGTAATGGATTTCGTGTCTACTTGCTCTACTTGTGCACGCGCGAAAGTCTCTCATACACGTCCAGCAGGGTCTTTATTGCCTCTTTTTATCCACAATAGGCCATGGACACATCTGTCAATGGATTACATCACTGACTTACCGTTGTCTGCGGGTAAAACAGTTATTTTGGTAGTAGTAGACAGGTTTAGCAAAATGGTACACTTTATTGTGCTACCCGCACTTCCTAATGCTAAAACTCTTGCTCAGGTGTTTATCAGTGAAATCGTGAAGCTTCACGGGGTCCCTTCCGATGTGGTTTCGGATCGGGGAACCCAGTTTATTTCTAAGTTTTGGAAAGCTTTTTGTTCCCGTTTGGGGGTACACTTGTCCTTTTCCTCAGCTTTCCATCCTCAGTCGAATGGACAGACTCAGCCTACCAACCAAAACCTAGAAACATATTTAAGGTGTTTTGTGTCTGAAAACCAAGAGTTGTGGTCATCATATTTACCGTTAGCTGAGTTTGCCATAAATAATCATTATCAGGAGTCCACTGGCAAGTCACCATTCCTTGGTGCATACGGTTTTCATCCCCAATTTTGTACTTTCAAAGAGGGGGGGTCTTCTGGGGTTCCCGAAGAGGAAAGGTTTTCTTCATCTCTTTCTTCGGTATGGCAGAAGGTGCAAGTTAACTTGAAAAAGATGAGTGGTAAATATAAATGCATGGCCGATAAGAAACGGTCGCCAGGTCCGGACCTAGGGGTGAATGACTATGTGTGGTTGTCTACTAGGAATATTAAGTTGAAGGTTCCCTCTTGGAAACTGGGCCCTAGGTTCATTGGTCCTTATAAAATAGTAGCCGTCATTAACCCTGTGGCTTTTCGCCTGGAGCTACCTCAGACTTTTAAGATCCATAACGTCTTCCATAAATCGTTACTCAAGAAGTATGTTCCACCTCTAGAACCATCACCGCTGCCACCTCCTCCTGTTATTGTGGATGGTAATCTGGAGTTTCAAATAGCCAGAATTGTTGATTCTCGTCGGGTCCGCCGCTCTCTTCAGTATCTGGTGCATTGGAGGGGTTACGGTCCCGAGGAAAGAATGTGGGTTCCAGCGTCAGAGGTAAACGCCAACAGGTTAATTCAGGCTTTCCATGCCTCTCATCCGGAGAGACCTGGTCCTGAGTGTCCGGAGGCCCCTCGTGAAAGGGGGGGTACTGTCACGAGGGTATCAAGAGCCACGTCTGACTCCGTTATACCCGGGGTCAGGAGGTCGCAGCGGGTGGCTGCGCGCTCTATATCTAAAGATCACGTTGTTTCTTAGTGATTGTTTTCTGTGTTTGCCTTGCTATCCTTTTTGTCTCAATCAGGGATCCGTAGCTTCTCCTCCTCAGCTGTTTCTTGTCTGCCACTCCCAACCTCCTTATATTCTCCCCTCACTCTTCTCTAGTTGCCAGTTATAGAGCTTCCAGCCTGGACATCTATACTGACCCACTGGAGTTGTGAATCCTGGTTGTCGTTCCAGAGTGCTACCCTCCGGATCCCTGTTGGGCTTCTTGTTGTCTCCTGTTGTCGCCCACCTGGGATTATATGTTGAGTTTGTATTGTCTGTCCTTCCCTTGGTGTTTTCCTTTAGAGCTAGTGGTGCGGACTAGTGTTCCCACCGCCCTGTTCACTATCTAGGGCTCAGCTTAGGGAAAGCCAGGGCTTAAGGCACGTGATCGGCGTACGGGTGAGGAACCCGTCTAGGGACGTCAGGGCAGCCAGGTGCCAGCCGCTAGGTGAGTCAGGGGTCACCACCTTCCCTCTCACTTGGGCAGGGCCTTCCTTGTTCCCTCCCTCTGTGTCACGTATGTGATAGTCACGCCGACCGTGATAGATTGTCCTCAAGTGCTGTGCTATGGCCTAAAGTGAAATTGAGTCTCCTCATTTTGTTTCTGTCTCCATGCATTGTTCCTCCTGCTCAACATGCACATGGAGTGAGTAGAGCGAGGGAGGTTAAATAGATACTGAATCTGCTGACTCTTACTTGTCTATGTTCAATACACGCTGCATCTTCATGTCTTTTGTGCCTTGCTTACTCCACAGAGCCTCTCCATGCCTTGCATCTACTCTGCTAGCCCCCTCACAGACTCCTGCCCACCTACTTCCTCCCTAGTGACCCCAGTAGCACTTATAATTTTCCAAGCTCCTCATCCCCCACAGTGCTGTGCCACCTAGTGTCTCTCTCTCTTGCCCCCTGACAGAGCTTCTACCAAATTATTGTCTACACCTAACCCTCAACATTGTACCTACCAAGTGACTTCCCACCCTTGATCCCCTCTCACCCCTACCATGTTCAGTTCCCTCATTCCCCGTTTACATCTTCCCATAGAGTCCCGCCACTTAGTCTTTCCTCACAGTGCCTCTACAAACTTAGTGTCTCCATTTTTTATATCTTTCAAAGGAACTGTTGCCTGGTTGTTTCTCCCCTTCTCTCATTCCATCCATACTACTTTCTGTTTCCTCTCACCTCTCTCATATATCTCCCCCCTGGTACTCTCTGTTCCTCCATCTTGATTATTCCCCAGTGGACCCCGTTGCTTTGTGTGAATTGTCCTCCACTCTCAAAGCCTTTGCCAATATGTCTCACCTTGATCCCCTTCCCCAGGGTCCAGATTAATTGTCTGTATAAGACCCAGAAACTTCTGAAGGTAGCCCTGTCTACATTTATTGAGGAATGGACCTCATAAGGTGTCCTGTGATATCTGGCACCAAGATGTTAGCAGCAGATCCTTTAAGTGCTGTAACATGTGAGGTGAGGCCTCCATTGATCAGACTTGCTTTTACAGAACATCTTACAGATGCTTTATTGACATCTGGTGAATTTGAAAGCCGAACTAACTCATTGAACTCTTTGTCAATTTCTTCAAACCATTCCTGAACAATTCCTGTGGAAAGTTACTGCCATTGGGGAGTACTAATGCCAGAAAGGGGTGCAGTTTATTTGCTACAATGTTTAGGTAGGTAGTATATGTTAAAGTAACATCCACATGAATGTGGTCAGAGCATCACACTACCTCTGCTGGTTTGCCTTCTTCCCATAATGCATCCTTTCTCTTCCCCAGACAGGTAACAGACATGCACTTGGCTTTCCTATCATGTAAAAAAAAACTTGATTCATCAGGCACTGACAGTGGTAGACAGGAGTTTGGATGGGAATTCAAAGGTACTCAGAACTGACTGCTCACTTGCAACGTAATCTATCTCACCCCTTGACATGTGTCATTGTAATAGGATAATCAGTGTCATTTACTTCACCTGTTAGTGATTTAAAAGTTATTGGAGTACGCTGGCATATCAACACACCAAGTCTGCAGAGGTAGTGAACAGACCGATGGCCAGCACTAATTATACATGCCTGAAAAGTTAAAGAAGGCATAGTAGAAAAATATTAAAATTGCTCACAGTGGAAGCACTTTAACTTGTTTATGTTATCTCCCAGTAAAGGATGTATCATACACTGATGCCTAATATGAGCGCAGAGGCATAAATGTCAGAGTTACAGTCCAGATTTGCCCTCAAAGGGAACATTATATTGATTCACTATACAGTTGGTACCTAAACAATACACATTACACTGATTCATTACAAACAGACCAGACATTTCATTTTCATTCTCTATACATAACCAAAGGCCAAGTATTGTTTGGAGACACTACCGGCTGCCTGAACATACTTGGAATTAGCACCTAACAAAGAATCTAGAAATGCATGGAAAAGAAAAGATTTTATTAACCAATTTAATATAAAAGGCAGAACAGGCAGAATTGTGGATTAATAAAGATGCAAAAAATGCATAATACTTGTAAACTATGTTTTGAGTGCTTTTAAAAAAAAATTGTTATACCACAATTGAATATTTATATTTTTAACCATACAATATTGGCAACAAAGCTCAACGGGAATCAATTTTGAAAAATATTCCTATGTCTAGACATTGCTGGTAAATATTTTTATCATGGGCTGTAAAAGACATGTACTGTCCCTGCCCGTAACAGTTGCTCCAGGTGTCCACTGTAGCATACACCTTGACGCAGAGCATGTATTCCAAAGAGCAGCCTATGTTTTCTACCACATTACAGTACAAAGAAGGGATGGAAAAATAATGCTGGATAGGTATCTTCCAGTGAGGCTAAGTACATGCCATCAGGACAATAGAGGCAGCGGAATCTACTAAATGGTAAGGCACTGACTGCACCGCGAGCAACTTAGACAGTTGAGAGCTAATCTTGCACACCAATGGATTGCTGGCCACGTAGAAATATTTCCTGGCCACGCATTCCATTATCAATGGCTGACGACGAAGCTGAAGAGAAAGAAGAGGAATAGACGAGCAAAAGAAGAGCATGAGAAGCTGTAACTGATCATGACGATAACAAGGACACTGTACTAGTGTTGATCAAGCACCGTAGTGCTCGGGGGCTCGGGCTGAACACATTGGGATGTTCGGGTGCTCGACCGAGCACCCGAGTATAATGGAAGTCAATGGGAGAACCCGAGCATTAAACCAGGAACCCCCTGCTCTGAAGAGGGGAGGATGCCTGGTTCATAGGAAAATGTCAGAAATTTAAAGAAACACCACTGAAATGGTTCTGTAACAGCATGGGGTGGATGTCTGGATGTATCTTGGTCTCCCAGGTCGCTGCTGGGAACGATGTTGTCCGAATAGTACGCCACTTTTACAGACTGACAATAATACGCACAAAACCGAATAAAAAAATCGATTTTAGAGGAAAAATGGATAGGAAACATTCTTTCCTGTATATTTACTTGTATATAAAGTGCAAATTCTGCAAAAAATTACAAGGAAGAGGCACTCCGATACAACCTGTATATCACATAAAGGAGGGCCTTATTCACATTGTGGTACAAGA
>NC_053390.1:239139072-239174758 GCF_905171765.1 Bufo bufo
TGTTTTAGTGTCTCCATGTTCTGAGAGCTATAGTTTTTTGTTATTTTTTTAAGTGGTTTTCTTATGTAAGGGCTCATTTTTTTGCGTGATGAGGTGACGGTTTTATTGGTACCATTTTGTGGGACATACAACTTTTTGATCACTTGGTGTTGAACTTTTTGTGATGTAATGTGACAAAAATGGCTTTTTTTGACACTTTTTTTTTTTTTTACGCTGTTCCCCCGAGGGGTTAGGTCATGTGATATTTTTATAGAGCTGGTTGTTACAGATGCAGCGATACCTAATATGTATACTTTTTAAATTTATTTCACTTTAACACAATAATAGCATTTTTGTAACCAAAAAAATGATGTTTTAGTGTCTCCATGATCTGAGAGCTATATTTTTATTTTATTTTTTTAGCGATTTTGTTATGTAGAATTTTTTTTTTATTCCCTACTTGGGGAATTATTTTTTTTACATAAGAAACCTTTTTTTTTTTTTTTTTTTTTAACACTTTTTTATTTTATTTTTTATTTTACACTTTCGTCCCCCTTAAGGTCATACAAGACCTCTGGGGGACATTTAACTTCACTTTTTTTTTTTTTTCACAGTTGATTTCTCCTGTAACTGGGGTTGACATAGTAGCCTCAGTGCAGGGCTGATCGATTTCTCTGAAAGACCTCACAGATCCTGCACTCTCTGACCCCGGCGATCACATGACCGCATAGTGCTTCCGGCACTGTATACACAGCGCTCGATCTAGAAGGCAGGGACACCTGGGCACTGTCCCTGCCTTCTCTAAGGGTTGCCTTGCTGTCACTGACAGCGGTCAACCCGATCTGTAGCTGCACGATTAGCGTGCAGCTGCAGTTTTTGAATTGACGTTCAGGAACTTCCATTCAGAAATAGAAAACCACCTCCCGGACGTTTTTAGTCTATGGGCGACGGGAGGTGGTTAATCAGACCTCAGATCAGACCCCCAATGTTAATAAGACCCCAGTAAGACCTCAGATCAGACCCCCATGCCTCAGTTCAGCCCCCAATGCCATTTATGAGCCCCCATTATGAGCCCCCATGCCATTTATGAGCTCCCATTATTAGCCCCCATGACAGTTATGAGCCCCCCATGCCATTTATGAGCCCCCAGTGCCATTTATTATGCTCCCAGTGCCATTTATTGTGCCCCCCAGTATGAGCCCCAGTGCCACAGAGCAATTAAAATAAAAAAAAACACTTCCCTCTCCTGCTCCTGGATGCCACCGCTCCTCACCTCCAGTGCGCTCTGTCTTCTTCCTGCTGTCGGCTGTGCTGTGACCCGATGTGCACAGCATGAGGTCACAGCGCGCACTCACGCTGTGCACAGCATTCACAGTCGACAGCCAAGGACCAGAAAGTGGTGAGTACAGAGACTTTACCGCTTCCCAGTCCTCCGGTACTAATGAGCGCTTCCAAAAATGGAAGCGCTTCATTAGTACTCGCCCCATAAAACGCAGGGGCATTTTCCCCCCACTTTTGGGGGAAAAATGCATCTTATGGTGGGAAAAGTATATAAAATTATACTTCTGATATATATGAATGCATACTGCATAGGAAACTAGTACAGAGGTTTTTGGCCATAATATATTTTCAGCAGTTTAACATGGAGATCTAAAGCTCAGTGGTTAAGGTTTTTGCCTTTAATGTAAATGGTTTTGAGTTCGAATCCAGACAGAAACATATAAAAACTAGAGGCTAAATAAACAGGGTTAAAACCGAGATTTTATTGAAAATAAAATGGAGCAAAACGTACATTTGATCAAATAACATGTGTGTTAATCCATGCCAACCTTTTTAGTTTGTGTAAACAGTATTTTTTGTTGGAAAAGGTGGCAACCATAACAGCACCCCCACCACCCCCCTTCCCCCCACTCAGGACCTCTATAGGCCCGCTCACTGCAGCAAGTAAAGCCTCAGTCAGTGTTATAAACGTCAGGACTCACTTTGGAAAAAACTTTTTTTCCTTTCCATTTTAGTTATGTCTACGGAGATGTGTGGGGGCTCATTGTTTACAGGACGATCTGTCGTTTTTGGCAATACCATTTTGGGATGTATATGGGCCTAACTTTTTTTAAATATTGTATTATATACACTCACCTAAAGAATTATTAGGAACACCATACTAATACGGTGTTGGACCCCCTTTTGCCTTCAGAACTGCCTTAATTCTACGTGGCATTGATTCAACAAGGTGCTGATAGCATTCTTTAGAAATGTTGGCCCATATTGATAGGATAGCATCCTGCAGTTGATGGAGATTTGAGGGATGCACATCCAGGGCACGAAGCTCCCATTCCACCACATCCCAAAGATGCTCTATTGGGTTGAGATCTGGTGACTGTGGGGCCATTTTAGTACAGTGAACTCATTGTCATGTTCAAGAAACCAATTTGAAATGATTCGAGCTTTGTGACATGGTTCATTATCCTGCTGGAAGTAGCCATCAGAGGATGGGTACATGGTGGTCATGAAGGGATGGACATGGTCAGAAACAATGCTCAGGTAGCCCGTGGCATTTAAACGATGCCCAATTGGCACTAAGGGGCCTAAAGTGTGCCCAGAAAACATCCCCCACACCATTATACCACCACCACCAGCCTGCACAGTGGTAACAAGGCATGATGGATACATGCTCTCATTCTGTTTACACCAAATTTGGACTCTACCATTTGAATGTCTCAATAGAAATCGAGACTCATCAGACCAGGCAACATTTTTCCAGTCTTCAACAGTCCAATTTTGGGGAGCTCGTGCAAATTGTAGCCTCTTTTTCCTATTTGTAGTGGAGATGAGTGGTACCCGGTGGGGTCTTCTGCTGTTGTAGCCCATCCACCTCAAGGTTGTGCGTGTTGTGGCTTCACAAATGCTTTGCTGCATACCTCGGTTGTAACGAGTGGTTATTTCAGTCAACGTTGCTCTTCTATCAGCTTGAATCAGTCGGCCCATTCTCCTCTGACCTCTAGCATCCACAGGGAATTTTTGCCCACAGGACTGCCGCATACTGGATGTTTTTCCCTTTTCACACCATTCTTTGTAAACCCTAGAAATGGTTGTGCGTGAAAATCCCAGTAACTGAGCAGATTGTTAAATACTCAGACCAGCCTGTCTGGCACCAACAACCATGCCACGCTCAAAATTGCTTAAATCACCTTTCTTTCCCATTCTGACATTCAGTTTGGAGTTCAGGAGATTGTCTTGACCAGGAGCACACCTCTAAATGCATTGAAGCAACTGCCATGTGATTGGTTGACTAGATAATTGCATTAATGAGAAATAAAACAGGTGTTCCTAATAATTCTTTAGGTGAGTGTATATTGCCCATAATATGTTTTTGTTGTTGTTTATTTTTATTTTAGGGAAGGGGGGGTGATTTGAATTGAATTTTAAATATTTTCAGAACTTTTTTTACTTCTTTTTTTCTTTTTGTTAGATCCCCAAGTGGACCACAATTTTCAATCATCAGATTGCAACTTATACAGAATAATGCTTCATTATTCTGTATAGAAATCACTGTATCACAGTTCAGTGCTGCCACCTAGTGGCCTGAACTGGGATATACTAATAATGAGCCTTGAAGCCTAGTACAGGCTGCGGCTCATTTTTAGAAAAGGGTGCTTTCAAGCATTTCTGATAGGGGAAAGCATGCCTGAACAGGAAGCCCACTCTTCCAGTTTTTAACACTCTCAGATGCCAATAGTGACATTTGATCATGGCATCTGAGTGGTAAGTGTCCAGGTCAGCATTACTGCAGATTGTGGACTTTGGCCTCAGGTACCTGTTGTATGAAACAGCAGGCACCCAGTTGCAGTGGCACCCGCTCCACTGCATAGCGGGCATCATCTTTAAAGACCCAACATGTGCCGTACATTTACAGCAGATGTCGTAAAGGGGTTAATGGTCACATGAAGCTTTCTTTCTGCATGGACACTGGAACTTGTATAGGTACTTTGGGAGAGAGGGGTTGTGTGTGCCTACAAGCGGCCGGGTGAGGGAGGGTAAATGTGTGAGGGAGGGTAAATGTGTGAGGGAGGGAAAATAATAATGATCGGGTCCTCATCCCGATCATCATCTAGAAACTATACGTGAAAATCGCACCGCATCCGCATTTGCTTGCGGATGCTTGCGATTTTCATGCAGCCCCATTCACTTCTATTGTGTGTGACAACAGCAATATATATTTTTAGCGTATACTGTGCTAAGTACCGTGTAATATGCCTTTGCGGACAGTTAAATTATCCGCGCCACATCTCCCGTTTAAAGTGTGCGCATCCCTAAAATATCAATGACATCCAGTGCAGTTTTTCCGTAGACGGTGTCCCCTGCAGACAGCTAAATTATCCGCGCCACATCTCCTGTTTATAGTGTGCGCAGCCCTAAAATATTATCGACATCCAGTGCACCTGACCAGGCCCACATCTGCTGTGTAAGGTGTGCGCTTCTAAAATTGTTCTGTGACATAAAATTTTATTTTTCAATAGACAGTGTCCGCTTCTGACAGTGACCTTACCAGGCCCACATCTGCTGTGTAACGTGTGCGCTTCAAAACATTTTCTGTGACATAAAATTACATTTTTCAATAGACGGTGTCTTCTGACAGTGACTTGACCAGGGTCACATTTGCTGGGTAACGTGTGCACTTCAAAAATTTCTCTGTGACATAAAATTTTATTTTTCAATAGACGGTGTGCTCTTCTGACAGTTGGGAGTGGGAAATTTGCACTCCCCCCACTTGCCTTCCTTGGATGTGGTAGCCGTTTCTCAGGATCCCTCTCTGGAGTCGAACACTGATTCCCCGTTACCCGTGGTCACCATGTTAGGCGCATAAAAGAACATTGAAAGTTGAAAGGGCATGTGCGATCAGGTGGAAGTTATCTAGTGTCAACAAAGTGGCAGCGGGCCCTCGCCCATAATGGGTCAGCTCACCTGCAGGCACTCAACTATAATTTTTTCGATGGTCAGCTAAGCAGCAGGCACTCTCCCTCACCCTCACCGCCGGGGGTCACGTAACTAATTATCACGGAGGAGTCTCGTTGGTTATCGGAATTAACCAGACAAATCGCTTCACCAACTCAGAACGGCCATGCACCTCCACCCACAGGATCGAGAAAGAGCTATCAATCTGTCAATCCTTTCTGTGTCCGGGCCGGGTGAGGTTTGCCATGTTGAGTCAAATTAAGCTGCAGGCTCCACTCCTGGTGGTGCACTTCCATCAATTAGTTTAAGTTTCATCTTTGCAACCATACTCCCCCCGGAACCCAAAGAGTTTGGATTCCTGGAAGCTGCTCCGCGGGTCATGGGAATAACGCCGCTGGATTGCCTGTCGGATCGTCTTCGAACCTCCGACTTTCGTTGTTGATTAACCTCTAGCTGCGCAATAAGGATGCCACCGGCCGTCCCTCTTAATCATGGCCCCAGTTCCGAAAATCAATAAAATTTTTGGCTGAGCTTGCACTTTATATACAAGTAAATATACATAAAATAATGTTTCCTAACAATTTTTCCTCTAAAATCAATTTCATCTTCGGTTTTGTGCGTATTATTGTCAGTCTGTAAAAGTGGCGTACTAATCGGACAACATCGTTCCCAGCAGCGACCTGGGAGTCCAAGATGGATCCATACTTCCTCACCATGCTGTTTCTGAACCATTTCAGTGGTGTTTTCATCAATTTCTGACATTTTCCTGTGAACCAAACACCCTCCCCTCTTCAGAGCAGGGGTTTGCCTGGTTTAATGCTCTGGTTCTCCCATTGACTTCCATTGTGTTCGGGTGCTCTGTAGAGCACCAGAGCATCCCAAATGTGTTCAGCCAGAGCACCCGAGCACTATGTGCTCGATCAACACTAGTGCTGTCCATAAAATGGCTGCTGATGGACGGTCATGTGAGCAGGCATCTGTGCCATCTGTGCTTGTTCTACTGGGAGTTTAGTGCAGGTGCAGTGTATTTGAATGGAGGATACATCACATGGAGGTGATTTGCCTGGTCACATGACCCGCCATCAACAGTCATCTTATGGAGAGGACCTCTGTATGGACAACACAAACAAGGGGACATACCTTATAAAATATAGCAAATGGTGCAGAATTTTAACAAACGCTATATTAGTAAGGGTCCATTCACAAATTGAGTATCCAGAATACACCCGGCCGGCACCCCCATAGAACTGCCTATTCTCGTCTATTTTATGTGCTGTCCGCAGCCATTCCTGCCCCATAGGGAATGAATTGGTCTGCACCCGTTCCAGATAATTGTGGAACGGATGCGGACACATTTTACGGACGTGTGAATGGACCCTTATTGTCATATAGTCATCTCAGATACAAATCGGTCAACAGTAACCAGAAAGTGGCCAACAACTTTAAGGATCGAGACTAGAGATGAGCGAATCGAAGAATTTCAGGAAAAATTTGATTCACACTGAATGCAAATTTCCTCACGCTTCGTAGTAACTAGTGATTAGCGAGCACCAAAGTGTTCATGTGTTCGGTCCGAACACATCGCGATATTCGTGCGCTCGGCCGAGCACCCGAGTATAATGGAAGTCAATGGGAGGCGAACAGGCACCCCCTGCTCGGATGAGGGTAGTGTGGCTGATTCATAGGAAAAGGTCTGAAAGTGATGGAAACACCTCTGAAATCGATCAGGAACGGCAGGGGGACCATGTCTGGATGCATCTTGGACACCAATGTCGCTGCTGGGAACCTTGTTGTCCGAGTTGTACGCCACTTTTACAGACTGACAAAAAAAACGCCTAAAACCCAGCCCCCACAAAAAAAATCCTTTTTGGAGGAAAAATTGTTAGGAAACTTTCTTTCCTGCAGATTCAATTGCATATACAGTGTAAGTGCTGACAAAAATGACAAGGAAAAAGAGATACAGCCTCTATATCACATAAAGGAGGGCATCATTTACATGGTGCTACAATTGTTCAGGTAGTGGGACTCCTACACTCATACAGCCTATGCAGTAAGTAAAAGGCTTGCCAAAAAATACAAGGAACAGGCACTCCAATGCACCTTTTATTACACATAAAGGAGGGCATCATACACACCCTTTAAAAATTATTAATAATAGCCTGCTGCTGACCCTCAAAAAACATTAGGAGCAAGGGACTGCTGGTTACCCTCTAAAACATTACGGGTGAGGGCCTGCTGCTAAGCCGACCATCTTGAACATTATGGTTAAGGGCCTACTGGTGAGCTGACCCTGGAAAACATTGGAGGTGAGGGCCTACAGGTGAGCGAACCCCTTAAAACATTGTAGTGGGGGGCTTATGGTGAGCAAACCCAATAAAACATTGTAGTGTGGTCGTACAGCTGAGCAGACCGTATGAAACATCAGAGGTGAGCTTCCTGAAGGTGAGCGAACCCCATAAAACATTGTAGTGAGGGCCTACAGGTGAGCAGACTGTATGAAACATTGGAGGTGAGGGCCTACAGCTGAGAAGACCGTATGAAACATTGGAGGTGAAGGCCTACAGGTGAGCGAACCCCATAGAACATTGTAGTGAGGGCCTACAGCTGAGCAGACCGTATGAAACATCGGAGGTGAGGGCCTGAAGGTGAGTAAACCCCATAAAACATTGTAGTGAGGGCCTGCAGATGAGCAGACCATATGAAACATTGGAGGTGAGGGCCTACAGCTGAGCAGACCGTATGAAACATTGGAGGTGAAGGCCTACAGGTGAGCGAACCCCATAAAACATTGTAGTGAGGGCCTACGGCTGAACAGACCTTCAGGGTGAGGTTGCTGGCGGGGTGTTGCCCTGCCTTTGTTGGAACTGCTGTGTGTTCCCATTGTCTCCCTTCCCCGGTTGCCTAAGGAAGTATGGACTCTGCCGCCAGCGTTGTCAGATGGAAAATTCTGGAGCAATCTCTCAACAAGTACCTTCTGGTATTGCACCATTTTACTCGTCCTCTCCACCACAGGAATGAGAGATGAGAAGTTTTCTTTGTAGCGGGGGTCGAGAAGGGCGAATACCCAGTAATCAATGTTATCTAAAATGCGTATAACGCGAGGGTCGCGGGTAAGGCAGTCTAACATGAATTCAGCCATGTGTGACAGAGTACCAACAGGCAAGATGTCAACATCAGGATGACTCTCCATCTCCTCTTCCTCCTCCTCCTCCTCTTCAGCCCATCCACGCTGAACAGATGGAATTAAAGTTTCATGGGTACTAGCCTCAGTAGCAGAGGCAACAGTCTCCATCTCCTCCTCCTCCTCCTGCTCTTCACGGTCCAATTCGTGCTGAGAAGACGAACTGTGGGTGGTCTGGGTATCACCCTGTGAGATGTCCTCCCTCAGTTCCTCATCTGCCACATTCAGAGCATCGTCCTTAATTGTGAGCAGCGATAGTTTGAGTAGACACAGCAGTGGGATGGTTACGCTGATAATAGCGTTATCGCCACTAACCATCTGTGTGGATTCTTCAAAGTTTTTTAAAACCTCACACAGGTCTGACATCAATGCCCACTCCTCGCTTGTGAATAGTGGCAGTTGACTTGAAAGGTGACGACCATGTTGCAGCTGGTATTCCACAACTGCCCTCTGCTGCTCACAAAGCCTGGCCAACATATAGAACGTGGAGTTCCAGTGCATGCTCACATCGCACAACAGTCGGTGAGCTGGAAGCCGCAATCGCTGCTGCAGCGTTGACAGGCCAGCTGAAGCTGTGGACGACTTGCGGAAATGGGCACACACGCGGCACGCCTTCACTAGTAGCTCTGGCAAATTGGGGTATGTTTTGATAAACCGCTGAACCACTAAGTTTAAGACGTGGACTAGGCATGGGATGTGTGTCAGGTTGCCGATCTCCAAAGCCGCCACCAAGTTACGGCCATTGTCAGACACAACCATGCCTGTTGTAGGTTGAGTGGAGTTAAGCCACAGCCCGGTCTGGTCCCTTATACCCTGCCAAAGCTCTGCAGCGGTGTGCTGTTTGTCCCCTAAGCAGATCAGCTTCAGCACGGCCTGTTGACGCTTACCCACAGCAGTGCTACACTGCTTCCAGCTAGCGGTTGATGGCTAATGGCTGCTGGAGGTGGAAGTGGAGGAGGATGAGGCAGAAGAGGAGAAGAAATGGGGGTTGGAGCCAATAACATAGCTTCTTGCGGAGACCCTGATGGACGTAGGGCCAGCAATCCTGGGCATGGGTAGCACCTGTGCCGTCACAGGGTACGACTCACTTCCGGCCTCACCACATTCACCCAGTGTGCTGTCAGGGAAATGTAGCATCCCTGGCCACCAGCACTTGTCAATGTGTCTGTGGTTAAGTGGACCTTCCCAGTAACTGCGTTGGTCAGGGCACGGGTGATGTTCTGGGACACATGCTGGTGTAAGGCAGGCACAGCACACCGTGAAAAATAGTGGCGGCTGGGGACTGCGTACCGATGGACCGCGGCCGACATTAGGCAGCAGAAGGCCTCAGTGTCCACAAGCCTATATTGCAACATTTCAAGGGCCAGTAATTTTAAAAGTTGGCAATTAAGTGCTATGGCCTGTGGGTGGGTGGGTATTTGCGCTTGTGTTCAAATGACTGTGGTATGGACATTTGGACGCTGCACTGGGACAGGGAAGTGGATGTTGTTGCTGCTGGTTCATTCGAAGGTCCAGGTGCAGGGCGAGAGGCATCCGGGCCTGCGTCTTGGACAGGGGATTGGACAGCACGTAACACAGGGGAAGAGGAGGCAGTGGTGTGACCCGCAGACCCAGATTGTGGACCCAGGCATTCGGCCCACTTAGTAGGGTGTTGGATGCCATGAGGCGGATCATGCTGTGGTGGTGAGCTTGCTAGTGTTCATGCCTCGGCTCATTTTGGTACCTCATAGGTTGCAAACTACCACTCTTTTGCCCTCTGCACTTTCCTCAAAAAAGCGCCATACTGCGGAACACCTACCCCTTGCTAAGGTTGATTTACGCATGGGGGTGATCGGTGTAACAGTTGTGGGCCTGCTTGGTGTGGGCCGACTTCTCCCTTTTGCAACCCCACTGCCTCTTCCAGCCTGTTGCGGTGCTGCTGATCCCTCCCCCTCTGTACTGCTGTCCTCGCTCGGCTTTTCACCTTCCCATGTTGGGTCAATGACCTCATCGTCCAACACCTCCTCTTCCACTTCCTCACTCTGATCATCCTCCTGTCTTGACCTAACCACAACCTCAGTGATTGACAACTGTGTCTCATCGTCATCCACCTCGTGAACTAATGATTGACGTTCACCACCGTCATCTTCTTAAGACTGTCAAGGCTCAAGAGTTTGGGAATCAGGGCACAATATCTCAGGTCCCTCTTCAAGCATGCTGGCCGTGAGGGCCAAATCTAATAGTGGAGCTGAAAAGAGCTCCTGGGAATATCCGAGTGTGGAATCACTCGTTTGGCAGGCCTCTCCATGGTGGGAGGAAGGATGATCTGAGCAAGGAGTTGGCTGACCAGACTCTTGGCTACAGAGACTGGACTTGGTGGAAGAGAGGGTGGTGCTTAACCGACTGGAAGCATCAAGCCAAACGACCAACTGTTCGCACTGGTCTGACTTGGACAGTGTTGTCGTGCGCCGCCTAGCTAAGTTGGACATGAAGCTGGGTACGGTTTTATAATTATAATTTTTTTGGTGCACTGGCAGCAGGCACAGTTTCATTGCACCCAGTGCCACGACCTCTGCCTAAACCATCAGCATAACGCCCACTTCCCCGTCCCTTAGTGCTGGCCTTCTTCATATTTATGGATTTTTTACTGGTTGTGACGCTGTTTTTTTTTTTACTGTCCACAAAAGACATTTTTCAGATACAGGGCAGTATATGACACAGAACAGCACAGATTTTTGGACAGTGTTTTAGCCACAGATTATTGTAATCTGCAGTACAGACACAGTTTTATAATGTTGCTTATGTTTATGACTATATTATTCCCAATATATGGGCCTGAAGCGCACAGACGGTACAGAAATGCAATGCGCTGCGATTAACATTTTAAACCGTAGACAAGAAAACTGGGTGCTGATTTAGTGAAATGTGTATATATATTGACTTTCACTTTTTCCCACTACAGGGAGTGCAGAATTATTAGGCAAGTTGTATTTTTGAGGATTAATTTTATTATTGAACAACAACCATGTTCTCAATGAACCCCAAAAACTCATTAATATCAAAGCTGAATATTTTTAGAAGTAGTTTTTAGTTTGTTTTTAGTTTTAGCTATTTTAGGGGGATATCTGTGTGTGCAGGTGACTATTACTGTGCATAATTATTAGGCAACTTAACAAAAAACAAATATATACCCATTTCAATTATTTATTTTTACCAGTGAAACCAATATAACATCTCAACATTCACAAATATACATTTCTGACATTCAAAAACAAAACAAAAACAAATCAGTGACCAATATAGCCACCTTTCTTTGCAAGGACACTCAAAAGCCTGCCATCCATGGATTCCGTCAGTGTTTTGATCTGTTCACCATCAACATTGCGTGCAGCAGCAACCACAGCCTCCCAGACACTGTTCAGAGAGGTGTACTGTTTTCCCTCCTTGTAAATCTCACATTTGATGATGGACCACAGGTTCTCAATGGGGTTCAGATCAGGTGAACAAGGAGGCCATGTCATTAGATATTCTTCTTTTATACCCTTTCTTGCCAGCCACGCTGTGGAGTACTTGGACGCGTGTGATGGAGCATTGTCCTGCATGAAAATCATGTTTTTCTTGAAGGATGCAGACTTTTTCCTGTACCACTGCTTGAAGAAGGTGTCTTCCAGAAACTGGCAGTAGGACTGGGAGTTGAGCTTGACTCCATCCTCAACCCGAAAAGGCCCCACAAGCTCATCTTTGATGATACCAGCCCAAACCAGTACTCCATCTCCACCTTGCTGGCGTATGAGTCGGACTGGAGCTCTCTGCCCTTTACCAATCCAGCCACGGGCCCATCCATCTGGCCCATCAAGACTCACTCTCATTTCATCAGTCCATAAAACCTTAGAAAAATCAGCCTTGAGATATTTCTTGGCCCAGTCTTGACGTTTCAGCTTGTGTGTCTTGTTCAGTGGTGGTCGTCTTTCAGCCTTTCTTACCTTGGCCATGTCTCTGAGTATTGCACACCTTGTGCTTTTGGGCACTCCAATGATGTTGCAGCTCTGAAATATGGCCAAACTGGTGGCAAGTGGCATCTTGGCAGCTGCACGCTTGACTTTTCTCAGTTCATGGGCAGTTATTTTGCGCCTTGGTTTTTCCACACGCTTCTTGCGACCCTGTTGACTATTTTGAATGAAACGCTTGATTGTTCGATGATCACACTTCAGAAGCTTTGCAATTTTAAGAGTGCTGCATCCCTCTGCAAGATATCTCACTATTTTTTACTTTTCTGAGCCTGTCAAGTCCTTCTTTTGACCCATTTTGCCAAAAGAAAGGAAGTTGCCTAATAATTATGCACACCTAATATAGGGTGTTGATGTCATTAGACCACACCCCTTCTCATTACAGAGATGCACATCACCTAATATGCTTAATTGGTAGTAGGCTTTCGAGCCTATACAGCTTGGAGTAAGACAACATGCATAAAGAGGATGATGTGGTCAAAATACTCATTTGCCTAATAATTCTGCACGCAGTGTATATGGGCCTGAAGCACTCAGACGGTATAGAAATGCAATGCGCTGCGATAAATGGTTTCTGCTGCAGACAAGAAAACTGGGTGCAAATTCAGTGAAATTTTTATATATTGTATATTGATTTTCACTTTTTCCCAATATATGGGATTGAAGCACTCAGACGGTATAGAAATGCAATGCGCTGCGATAAATGGTTTCTGCCGCAGACAAGAAAACTGTGTGCAGATTAAGTGAAATTTGTATATATATTGATTTTCACTATTTCCCAATATATGGGATTGAACACTCAGACGGTATAGAAATGCAATGCGCTGCGATAAACGGTTTCAGCCACAGATAAGAAAACTGGGTGCAGAGTCAGTGAAATTTCTATATATATTGATTTTCACTTTTTCCCAATATATGGGATTGAAGCACTCAGACGGTATAGAATAGCAATGTGCTGCGATAAACCGTTTCTGCCGCAGACAAGAAAACTGGGTGGAAATTCAGTGAAATTTGCATGTATATTAATTTTCACTTTTTCCCAATATATGGGATTGAAGCACTCAGATGTTATAGAAATGCAATGCGCTGCGATAAACGGTTTCTGCCGCAGACAAGAAAACTGGGTGCAAATTCAGTGAAATTTGTATATATATTGATTTTCACTTTTTCCCAATATATAGGATTTAAGCACTCAGACGGTAAAGAAATGCAATGCGCTGTGATAAATGGTTTCTGCCGCAGACAAGAAAACTGTGTGCAGATTAAGTGAAATTTGCATATATATTGATTTTCACTATTTCCCAATATATGGGATTGAACACTCAGACGGTATAGAAATGCAATGCGCTGCCATAAACGGTTTCAGCCGCAGATAAGAAAACTTGGTGCAGAGTTAGTGAAATTTGTATATATTGATTTTCACTTTTTCCCAATATATGGGATTGAAACACTCAGACGGTATAGAAATGCAATGTGCTGCGATAAACGGTTTCTTCCGCAGACAAGAAAACTAGGTGGAAATTCAGTGAAATTTTTATGTATATTGATTTTCACTTTTTCCCAATATATGGGATTGAAGCACTCAGACGGTATAGAAATGCAATGCGCTGCAATAAACAGTTTTTACCGCAGACAACAAAACTGTGTGCAGATTCAGTGAAATTTGTATATATATTGATTTTCACTATATCCCAATATATGGCCCTGAAGTGCACAAACAGTATATAAATGCTATGCACTGCGATAGACGGTTTCAACCACTGACAAGAAAACTGTGCTGATTCAGTGAAATTTGCATATACAGATTTTCACTATATCCCAATATATGGCCCTGAAGTGCACAGACGGTATTCTAATGCAGAGCACTGAGATTAATGGGTTAATCAGCTGACAGCAAAAATGTGGTCAGATTCTGGGACAAAAAAATATTGTTTTCACTGATATTCTTCCTATCTATGCCCCTGATACACAGAAGGTATTGCACAGATGTCAGAAGTCACTGCAGACACCTTCTATTAAGATAGCCAATAAAGCGATTTTTTTTGTAAAAAAAAATAAAATGCACTTTAAATTGCTGCCAACACATGCAGTAGTCCTTAAAAGGACTTTTGGGTCTTTGAAACGTCTTGAGAAAGAGTAATTTGCGATCACAATCTTCCTACACTGTCTGTCCCTTCCTAACAGCAGCTCTCCCTGACTCGCAATGAGCCGAACCCACGTGAACGGGTGCTATATAGCACCCGATGACGTGCTCCGGCTAGTCAATCACTGTAATGCCAGTAGAAAACATGGCTAATGGCTTTACAGTGATGGCAATACTTACTAGCATGTTTATTGGCTGCTTAGAAGGCGCCAAACGTGCGGGGAGGAGACTCGAGCATGGAGCTCGAGCACATGTGGTACTCGGCCGAGCGCTCGGATCGGCCAAGCATAGCAATGCTCGAGCCGAACCGGTACTCGGCCGAGCATGCTCGCTCATCACTAGTAGTAACGAAATGCATTTATCCTAAACTGGCTGCTGCACGTGTGAGGACATGGAGAAAGGAAGTCTGGGATGGCAAGATCACTCATACTGACATGCATGCAGCCAATCATCAGCCAGTCCTGTGATGTCACAGCTGTATAAATACGGCAGCCATCTTAGATTCTGCCATTCACCAGTGTACTTTATGCAGGGAGAGACGTGTCTGCAGGCGCTAGGGGAAGTGGTAGAAAAATCGTCACTGTGCTAAAAAAATAACATTTACAAGTGCCGGGAAAGATTATTCAAGGTGTAGGGAAAGGATAGGGAGGAATCATTCCACTGCATTTCTGTTGAACAGGGTTCATTCGGGGAGGTGACAGCCTGGGAAATAGGAACATTCCTATTAGACCTTGCAGCACTGACTGGGCACCGAAATTGCCTTTATGCAGCTCTGTAATTCCAGCAAACCGTTCTTATTAGGGGGCAAGTGCTGTTTTATACAGGTATTAACAGGGATTATTACAAGGGAATATTTCTACGTCTAATTTGCCCTTGTGCGGTGCACTTATCTGTAGTAAAAGCTTTTGTGGGGTGTTTTAGCAGAAAAAGAAAAAATACATTTGCCTCTCTGCAGTGCAGTAATCTGTAGTAAGGGCTTTTGTGGAGAGTTTTAGTGGAGATATAAAAAATACATTTGCTGCTCTGCGGTGCAGTAGTCTGTTGTAAAGGCTTTTGTGGGGAGATTTAGTGGAAAATTAAAATATATATTTGCCGCTCAGCCGTGTAGTTATTTCTTGTAAAGCCTTTTGTGACATGTATTAGCGCAAAAAGAAAAAATACATTTGCCTCTCTGCGGTGCAGTAATCTGTAGTAAAGTCTTTTATGGGGTGTTTTAGCGGAAAAAGAAAAAATATATTTGCCGCTTAGTGGTGCAGTAATCTGTTGTAAAGGCTTTTGTGGGGTGTTTTAGAGGAAAAAGAAAACAAAAATTTGCCAATCAGCGGTGCAATTATTTCTTGTTAAGCTTTTTGTGACGTGTATTAGCGCAAAAAGAAAAAATACATTTGCCGCTCTGCGGTGCAGTTATTTCTTGTAAAGCCTTTTGTGATGTGTTAACGCAAAAAGAAAAAATACATTTGCCACTCAGCGGTGCAGTTATTTCTTGCTAAGCTTTTTGTGACGTGTATTAGCGCAAAAAGAAAAAATACATTTGCCGCTCTGCAGTGCAGTTATTTCTTGTAAAGCCTTTTGTGATATGTATTAGCGCAAAAAGAAAAAGATACATTTTCCGCTCTGTGGTGCAGTTATTTCTTGTTTAGCCTTTTGTCACATGTATTAACGTAAAAAGAAAAAATACATTTGCCGCTCAGCTGTGCAGTAATCTGCTTTTTGTGACGTGCAGTAGCACAAAAAGAAAAAAATACATTTGCCGATTTGCGGTATAGTTATTTCTTGTAAAGCCCTTTGTGAAGTGTTAGCGTAAAAAGAAAAAATACATTTGCCGCTCAGCTGTGCAGTAATCGGCTTTTTGTGACGTGCAGTAGCACAAAAAGAAAAATTACATTTGCAGCTCTGCGGTGCAGTTATTTCTTGTTAAGCTTTCTGCAACATGTATTAGCGCAAAAAGAAAAAAATACATTTGCAGCTCTGCAGTTGTCAAAGCCTTTGGTGTGCGCCGTGACACTGTTGCCACGCTTGCAGTTGCCTGTGGCAATGTGTTGCTGTTATAGCATGCAGGGGCAGTGTCCCGGCCTTTGTTGTGTGCGCTGTAACATGGTTGCCACGCAAGCTTGTGTGTGCACTTCCCCTTTAAGTTGTTTCTTCCTTCTGTCTGGTGGTCGTGGGGTTAATGTCTTACTTGGTGTGGAACTGGGTGTGGTCTCTAGGCTCTATTTATCCTTGTGTTTTGAGCCTGAGATCTAGTTTTGTTTCTAGCTTTGGTGTGTGTGTGTGTGACCGCCAGATCTCTGAGAAGTTCTGACGGACGTTATTCAGTACCTCTTGCATGATGTTCCTTTGTTTTGGTTTCGTTTTCTCATCTCTCCTCCCTCTCCCAGCTGTCATCTATTAGCAGTGATCGCCTCCCTTTATATCCCCTCCCATACTGCTTCACTTTGCGATTTATACCACTTCCTGGATTGTGCTCACTGCTAGATGCTGCAACTGCTGGTTCCTCAGATTAGTCTATTCCTTTATTTGTGTTTTCCTGTTGGCTTGATTCTAGGTGACCCTGACTCCCTCCGTATTGAGTGCAGGGAGCCGGTGGTCGTGTCCCCTCTTTATTATAGGGTTTTCAGGTGCTACTCAGTCTAGGTACGGGGGCATGCAACTTTCTATCATTAAGATCTTTGCATGGGCTGAGCAGTCAGGGAGAGCTCTAGGGCTTTTGTAGGGCTCACCCATATGTTCCTTAGTTTGGGATCAAGTCAGTTGGATCTTTATTTGTGACTTCTAGTTTTCTGCAACACCATCCGTGACAGTGTGTTGGAGTGTTGATGTTCCTGGATTCCATCTGGCCATTCTTTTGGCCATCCTAGTACAACATCAATGTCACCTTGCTTCTATGTTTTATCCCCTACCCTTACCTGTTGTGTTTGGTGTGTGTTTATGTTATGGGTGTGTGGTGATGTCTTTTTTGGTGTACTATGTCTGGCATGTTTGGTGTTATGCCTGGAATGGTTGCTAGACATCCCCTTGTCTGTCTATGCCTCCGGAATGAGGCCCCATTGGTTTTCCGCAGGGGTGAACCTAAAGTTTAGGAGCAGACTTGCCTGGAGCCAGCTTGCATCCGGTGTTTGCAGGAGGTTCCAGGTTGTCTGGTTGTCATTCCATCTTTGCTGCAGCCGGTAAGTGTTTGTTGTTCTGGTGTGTTTTTACCTGGTGCTTACCTGTCGTTCAGTTGCTGCTCTATCTTTCTTCCTTCTGTTACTAGTCCACTGGAGACTCTGGTTCGTCTGTGTCCTTGAGGAACTGGTTGTCTCCTATTCCGTACCCCTATTCAAGGGACCATTAGGGTCAGCAGTATCCAGATTCCAGTGTATGAGCCCTCCCACCTTTAGGGGGCGCTCATATGGTCAGGAGATCAGGGTAAGGATTAGGGCGGCTGTAGGAGGTGACCTGCGCCTTTTCCCTGTGTCCAGGCTTAGTAACAGCCCTCATAATATGGTGGGGAGTTTCCCCCACTCCCCATAGTGACAGAGGTTCAGTAATCTGTAGTAAAGTCTTTGGTGGGGTGTTTTAACAGAAAAAGAGAAAATACATTTGCAGCTCATTGGTGCAGTTATTTCTTGTTAAGCCTTTTGCGACGTGTATTAGCATAAAAAGGAAAAAAATGTATTTGATGCTCTGCGGTTCACTTATGTGTAGTAAAGGCTTTTGTGAGGTGCTTTAGCGGAAAAAGAAAAAAAAAATGCCGCTCTGCGGTGCAGTTATTTCTTAACTCCATAAGGACAGAGCCTTATTTCACCTTAAGGACCAGGCCATTTTTTGCAAATCTGACCAGTGTCACTTTATGTGGTAACTTTAAAACGCTTTGACTTATCCAGGCCATTCTGAGATTGTTTTTTTCGTCACATATTGTACTTCATGATACTAGTAAAATGGAGTAAAAAAATAATTTTTATTTATAAAAAAATACCAAATTTGCCCAAAATCTTTAAAAATTAGCAAATTTCAAAGTTTCAATTTCTCTACTTCTATAATACATGTTAATACCTAAAGAAATAGTTATAACTTTTCATTTCCCATATGTCTACTTTATGTTAGGATCATTTTGGGAATGACATTTTATTTTTGGGGGACGTTACAAGGCTTAGAAGTTTAGAAGTAAATCTTGAAATTTCTCAGAATTTAAAAAAAAAAACTTTTTAAGGACCAGTTCAGGTCTGAAGTCACTTTGTGAGGCTTACATAATAGAAACCACCCAAAAATGACCCCATTCTAGAAACTAAACCCCTCAAGGTATTCAAAAATGATTTTACAAACGTCGTTTACCCTTTAGGTGTTCCACAAGAATTAATGGAAAATAGAGATACAATTTAAAAATTTCACTTTTTTGGCAGATTTTCCATTTTAATATTTTTTTCCAGTTACAAAACAAGGGTTAACAGCCAAACAAAACTCAATATTTATGGTCCTGATTATGTAGTTTACAGAAACACCCCATATGTGGTAAACTGCTGTAAGGGCACACGGCAGAGCGCAGAAGGAAAGGAATGCGATACGGTTTTTGGAAGGCAGATTTTGCTGGACTGTTTTTTTTGACACCATGTCCCATTTGAAGCCCCCCTCATGCACCCCTAGAGTAGAAACTCCATAAAAGTGACACCATCTAAGAAACTACACCCCTCAAGGTATTCAAAACTGATTTTACAAACGTTGTTAACCATTTAGGTGTTCCACAAGAGTTATTGGCAAATGGAGATGAAATTTCCGAATTTAAATTTTTTGGCAAATTTTCCATTTTAATCAATTTTTTCCAGTTACAAAGCAAGGGTTAACAGCCAAACAAAACTCAATATTTATGGCCCCTAGAGTAGAAACTCCAAAAAAGTTACCCCATTTTAGAAACTTCGGGTACAATTGCACACATGCTTTTTCCAGCTCACCTGTCCAGTCTGTATTGCTCCCGACTCCTGAAGCCTTGGGTGAGTCCCAGTTAAGGCAGCGCAGAAGATATGAGGAAAAACGGCTTCAGATTCAATGAAAGTCCTCTAAAACTTCTCCTTTATTTTGTATAATGAATGGTACAGCAGACACATCCACTTTGCATACAGTGATTGTTAACGCGTTTCGTCCTTATTCATTATACAAAATAAAGGAGAAGTTTTAGAGGACTTTTATTGAGTGTTCAATCTGGTTGTCAAGCGTTTCCTGAAGTCTTCCACCCTTCTGCAAGACATCATAAAAATGGCCAGGAAACTTTGCATGCATTTCAGCCACTCGTACACCGTGAAGCACACCCTCCTTGAGCTGCAGCAGCAGAATGGCACCCTCCAAAATAGGCAGATATGCAACGTTTCCACCAGTTGGAATTCCACCCTCAATATGTTGGACCAACTGTACGAACAGAGAAAGACCATCAACGATATTCTGATGATCCAAGCAGATAGGAGTACTCCCCTGTGTAATTTTGATGTCAGCCAGTGGCAGCTCATGCGTGACACCTGCAGTTGGCTCAGGCCCTTTGAGGATGCCACATTATTTGTCAGTCGCCAGGACTACGGGATGAACAATGTCATTCCACTGCTTCATGTCCTGGAACAGATGCTGGTAAATCTGTCTGGTCAGGAACTAGAGATATGATGTCTAAATCTCCCGGCCACATGAGCCCTATGGGGGCTGAACTGGAGAAAGAGGAGGAGGGGGACATTGGCGCACAAGCAATGTGTAGCGAAATGGATGGTTTTTCTATACAGGTGACAAGAGAGAAGGAGCAAGAGGGAGATGAGGAAGATGAGGAAGATGACCCAGGCACACCGATGCAGGAAGCCGTGGAGATGGAGGCAGGGAGTTCCTCCGAGTCACTTGCGCAAATGGCCCGCTACATGCTCACTTGCTTGGGTAGTGACAGCCGAATTATCACCATTCGGCAGACGGATGACTTCTGACTCTGCACCATGTTGGACCCTTGCTACCGGTCCAAAATGGGGGCTTTTTTTTACACCCACTGAGAGGGAGGACAAACTGAACTACTATAGAGACATCCTTTGTAATCAGTTGGCCGCTGCCTATCTTCGCCATTGTCCATCCTCTCACAGGTCTGACCGGGGGGGCCCTCTGCCCTCACGTTCCACTGCCATGGCTGCTGGGAGGGGTGGGGTGGCAGGAGCAGTACCAGCTCCATCAGCAGCAGCCTGAGTCTAGAGTCACTGATAAGCAGCTTCCTTCACCCACAAATCCACTGGACTACTGGTCAGCCAAACTGGATTTGTGGCCGTAACTAGCAGAGTTTACCCTGGAAAAACTGTCCTGTCCGGCCAGTAGTGGGGCATCAGAGCGGGTGTTTAGTGCGTCGGGGGCCATAGTTATCCCAAGAAGAACTTTCCTGTCCACCCAAAATGTGGAGAGACTGACCTTTTTTCAAGATGAATCGGGCGTGGATTAGCCAGGAATTCCACCTACCAATGCCTTACTCATCAGACTAGATCATCCATGGGGTCACACCAACACTTTGACAAAAGATACCGGTTTCTTCTGGCTACCTGCCTCAGCTACTATTCTGAAGCTTCCACCTGATGCCACACATCTGATGCCAAGTGCTCCTTCTTTCACCCACCATCTTCATTGCGTACTGGTATTGCCACCCATCTCCCAACTATGTCACCGTGCCACTCTGGCCTCCTGATACTGCTGTCATTGGGCCACTATTTAGCCTTTTTGGCTTGGCTGACATCATTTATTTGACCCTTCTAATCTGTCAGAAGAAAGGTTAAATGAGACGCACAACGAATCATGTCTGTGTAGCAGCTGTAAGGCCTGTATGGTCCCATCAGAATTGGCTTATGATTTGGTAGCCAAAAGCAGGAGTGGGTACAAAACACAGAAGACATGCAACTATTCCGTCCACGTGTCATCTCTGTTTTGGATCCACTCCTGTTTTTTTTTTTGGCATTAGCAATATTATGGATTACTGACCAAATGCTGACTGAGTGAATGCGGATGCTCTACAGACAAGATCCGTTTTTTTGTGGGTTATTGTTCTGACCAGAGGAAGGGCAAAATAATCAGTGGCATTGACAAACTTACTGCTGACACCCTCTCCACTCTGTCGGGGGCTCTACTTGCATAAGCGTTTAATAGAACAGGGTCTGTAGACATCTATGTGGAAGCAGCTGATGACAGTGTAAATGGAGTGCGCTTCTTCTTGGCGCTAACATCGAACTGTAAGGCTGAGTTCATACATGAGTTATTTGGTCAGTTTTGGCCCCGTGACTGCCCAAATAAGTGAAGTGTGCAGTGATTCTAAGAGCGACGCCTGTCATCTGCATGTCATACGGACTCTGTATTTCACTATCAAAGCAGACTCCCTATGTGTGTTACAGCAAGGCACAGTGTTCTGTACCACTATGAAGGCTCTCTGCAGCCAGGAAATAGCCGTTTTTTAACGTAATTCTCCACAAATTTATTCTTACCGAACCAAATTTTTCCAAAAATTCGGCAAACCGGCGAATCGAATCTTTTAAAAATTCGCACATCTATAATCGGGACAGCAAGAGATACTTTTCTCTAACTTTCTATAATGTAATGACAACTGCCAACTTATGCTGAATATCTCCTAAATAAATGATTATTTCTCTACACAAGGGGACACATTTACTAATACTATCTAGTAGGTGTAAACCTAGACTAGACAGTATAAATATGCTCCAGGTCTATTACTGTGGCTGATGCTGGATGACTTTATGTAATCTATTGGTTAGATTACTTTTGTAGTAAAAATTAGCAATAAAATTTTGGCCCAGTTTTGGCATACAGCACCATACATCTTAACCACCTCCCGTCCGCCCATAGACTAAAAACGTCCGGGAGGTGGTTCTCTATCTCTGATAGAATGTTCCTGAACGTCCATTCAGAGACTACAGCTGCACGCTAATCGTGCAGCTGCAGATTGGGCTGCCCGTTGTCAGTGACAGCAGGGCAACCCTTAACTCCTTAAGGACACAGCCTTATTTCACCTTAAGGACCAGGCAATTTTTTGCAAATCTGACCGGTGTCACTTTAAGTGGTGATAACTTTAAAACGCTTTGACTTATCCAGGCCATTCTGAGAATGTTTTTTCGTCACATATTTTACTTCATGACAGTGGTAAAATGGAGTAAAAAAAAATAATTTTTATTTATAAAAAAATACCAAATTTGCCAACAATTTGGAAAAATTAGCACATTTCCAAGTTTCAATTTCTCTACTTCTATAATACATAGTAATACCTACAAAAAATAGTTATTACTTTACATTCCCCATATGTCTTCTTCATGTTAGAATCATTTTGGGAATGACATTTTATTTTTGGGGGACGTTACAAGGCTTAGAATTTTAGAAGTAAATCTTGAAATTTCTCAGAAATAAAATGAAAAAAACTTTTTAAGGACCAGTTCAGGTCTGAAGTCACTTTGTGAGGCTTAAATAATATAAACCACCCAAAAATGACCCCATTCTAGAAACTACACTCCTCAAGGTATTCAAAACTGATTTTACAAACGTTGTTAACCCTTTAGGTGTTCCACAAGAATTAATGGAAAATAGAGATACAATTTAAAAATTTCACTTTTTTGGCAGATTTTTCATTTTAATATTTTTTTTCCAGTTACAAAGCAAGGGTTAACAGCCAAACAAAACTAAATATTTATGGCCCTGATTCTGTAGTTTACAGAATCACCCCATATGTGGTCGTAAACTGCTGTACGGGCACACGGCAGGGCGCAGAAGGAAAGGAATGCCATATGGTTTTTGGAAGGCAGATTTTGCTAGACTGTTTTTTTTGACACCATGTCCCATTTGAAGCCAGGGGGGCTTAGATGGGGTCACTTTATGGAGTTTCTACACTAGGGGTGCATTAGGGGGATGCACCCCTAGAGTAGAAACACCATAAAGTGACCCCATCTAAGAAACTACACCCCTCAAGGTATTCAAAACTGATTTTACAAACATTGTTAACCCTTTAGGTGTTCCACAAGAATTAATGGAAAATAGAGATACAATTTCAAAATTTCACTTTTTTGGCAGATTTTTCATTTTAATATTTTTTTTCCAGTTACAAAGCAAGGGTTAACAGCCAAATAAAACTCAATATTTATGGCCCTGATTCTGTAGTTTACAGAAACACCACATATGTGGTCGTAAACTGCTGTATGGGCACACGGTAGGGCGCAGAAGGAAAGGAATGCCATACGGTTTTTGGAAGGCAGATTTTGCTGGACTGTTTTTTTTTGATACCATGTCCCATTTGAAGCCCCCTGATGCACCCCTAGAATAGAAACTCCAAAAAAGTGCCCCCATTTTAGAAACTACGGGATAGGGTGGAAGTTTTGTTGGTACTAGTTTAGGGTACATATGATTTTTGGTTGCTCTATATTACACTTTTTGTGACGCAAGGTAACAAGAAATAGCTGTTTTGGCACCGTTTTTTGTTTTGTTTATAACATTCATCTGACAGGTTAGATCATGTGGTTCTTTTATAGAGCAGGTTGTCACGGATGCAGCGATATCTAATATGTTTACAATTTTTTTATTTATGTAAGTTTTACACAATGATTTCATTTTTGAAACAAAAAAAAATCATGTTTTAGTGTCTCCGTAGTCTGAGAGCCATAGTTTTTTTCAGTTTTTGGGCGATTATCTTAGCTAGGGTCTCATTTTTTGCGGGATGAGATGACGGTTTGATTGGCACTTTTTGTGATGTAAGGTGACAAAAAATGGTTTATTTAGCACAGTTTTTATTTTTTACGGTGTTCATCTGAGGGGTTAGGACATATGATATTTTTATAGAGCCTGTCTATACGGACGTGGCGATATCAAATATGTATACTTTTTTTTTATTTATGTAAGTTTTACACAATAACAGCTTTTTTAAAACAAAAAAAATGATGTTTTAGTGTCTCCATATTCTGAGCTATAGTTTATTTTTTATTTTTTGGGCGATTGTCTCAGGTAGGGGCTCATTTTTTGCGGGATGAGGTGACAGTTAGATTGGTACTATTTTGGTGGGCGTACGCCTTTTTGATCGCTTGCTGTTGTACTTTTTGTGATGTAAGGTGACAAAAAAATGGTTTATTTAGCACAGTTTTTATTTTTATTTTTTTACGGTGTTCATCTGAGGGGTTCGGTCATGTGATATGTTTATAGAGCCGGTCGATACGCACGCGGCGATACCTAATATGTCCATTTTTTTCCCCTATTTTTTCCCAATTTTTTTTACTTTATTTGGTGAAAATGACGTTTTTGTTTATTTTTACTTGAAACTTTATTTTTTGGGGGGGAAACTTTATTTTTTCAACTTTTTTTTTCACTTTATTTTTTGTCCCACTTTGGGACTTGTACTTTTGGGGGTCTGATCCTTTACAATGCATTCCAATACTTCTGTATTGGAATGCATTGGCTGTATGAGTAATACAGTGAGTATTACTCATACAGCTTCCGGCCTGTGAGATCCAGAGGGCTGGATCTCACAGGCTCATCACAGGAAGGCAGCGCCGATGCCTCAGGAAGGCATCACGCTGCCTTCAATGCCATCGGGTCCCCCCCACAGCGCCACGGGGACCCGATGGCACCACCACCGCCGCCTGCACAATAAAAAGCCGCAAACCGCAGGTCTGAATTGACCTGCGGTTTGCAGCGATCGCCGACATGGGGGGGTCACAGGACCCCCACCCGTGCATTTAGCCGAGGTGCCTGCTCAATGATTTGAGCAGGCACCGGCTTCCGATCACCGCCCGCCACGCGGCGGTAATCGGAAATACCAGGACATAAGGGCGTACCTGTACGCCCTGTGTCCTGAAGAGGTTCGAGGAGGCAGGGACAGTTCCCAGGTGTCCCTGCCTTCTAGATCGCTGTATACACAGCGCTCAACAAGCGCTGTGTATACAGTGCAGGAAGCGCTATACGCTTCCTGTTACGGCCCGGCGGTCATGTTACTGCCGGGGGCTGGAGGGTGCAGGAGCTGTCGGGTCTTTCACAGACCTCGATCAGCCCTGCACTGAGGCTGTACAGCTCTGTATTGCCCCAGTTACAGGAGAAATCAATAGTGAAAAAAAGTTAAGTTAAATGTCCCCCAGAGGTCTTGTATGACCTTATGGGGGACGAAAAGTGTAAAAAAAATACACTTAAGGAATTCCCAAGTGGGGTCATTTATGGGGGTATCCACTATGTAAGCCCTACAAAGTGACTTTAGACCTGAACTGGTCCTTAAAAAGTGGGTTTTGGCAATTTTCTTAAGAATTTTAATAATCTGTGAATAGCTTGGATAAGTAAAAGTGTTCCAAAGTTATTACCACATAAAGTGATATATGTCAGATTTGCAAAATTAGGCCTGGTCAGGAAGGGGGCAAATGGCCCGGATGTGAAGTGGTTAAGCCATACTCCTTTCCCACTTCATCTGTTATTTTGTAAACCACAGACGTTTGACTAGTTACCTACTGTAGAGGTTAGTAAAATTAAGTATATGATTGTGGAATCGGAAGATCAGGGGAAGAAAAGGAATCTATGGGTATGACAACACAGTACAGTCGTGACCCATGGTGACAGCCAATTAGGCCACAGCTGCCCTTCATTTAACTAATAAAGACCGCACTGTATAGCCTGTCATCATTGTTAATGGCTGCACGGTATTATTTAATAACAATAAAGACTTACTATACATAATAGTTAAATAAAAGGCACTTGTGGCCTAATTGGTCGCGCAATACTCGACCGCAGCTGGCTGCAATCTGAACCCTTTGCATCCCTTATGTGTTGGGCTAGAAATCTTGTACTATTGGTAAAAACTCATTCATTAGGTAGAGTTAGGTTTTAAGATGTCAATGAGAAGTTCATAGTCACAGCCCATATACAATCCTTATTCAAAGTACACAACTGTAAAAGAAGCTTATTGATAGTTTCCAGATCCTGATTAGTATGATTCATGGAGTAAAAAGGAACAGAAAAATGTTGAAAACAACAAACCATATGTATTGAAAATATGCTAGATGCAAATAAAAATGCAAATGATGCAAATTAAATCTGCTGGTTACATTTGTGGACTTTATAGGCAATGTTAAACAATGCATCTCATTAGTTTAAAGTATCCATGAGTTATACATTGTATACAGGAAGAAGCCTAAAAGAGGTTTTCTGGAAACAATTTAAAATGGCCGCCAGTAACCTGTCCTAGAATGTGAGCAGGGCTGGTTACCTGCTTAGAGGGTTGAGGGCTCATTACACTGTGCTCTGACACTAGAGCATACTATTATTTGTGAGCGTTCCTGTGAGGCTGCTCAGCCTGATGGCATATCGTAGGCAGGATTACAAAATTACCATCTGTTGTAAAGCAGTAGAGAGGCTCTGCCCCCTCACACCCCTACTCGGCTCTGGAAGTGGAGGCAACCAGTCCTGCTCACATTCTAGGACAGGTATCTGGCAGCCATTTTAAATCTTTCCTGGAGAACCCCTTTAAAGGGAATGTGTCACCATCAGATTAGTGACAAATATCCTTTTTTCTAATTTTTTTAATTTTATTTTTCTGACTGGATTTTTTTATTCTATTTCCTGAGCTGTTAATAGAATTTAGGGCTATGCTTTATAGCAGCCACATGGGCCACAGACAAAATAGTCTGGTGGGAACCTCATTAACATCTATGGGAGAGTTTTCTAGGCATCTACTGTGACTTGTGCAAAGGTCATTGTTGTGTCAATCACCTATTGTAAGTGGTGGATCCTGTGTTATCTATATAAAGGTAATATCTGTCATTCTAATCCTGTCTGTAATGACAATGAGATGACTGCTCGACTACATATCATACAATTGCCACACATACTGCTATGACATCTAACAACAAAAAGTTGTCTGGTTGAAACAAAACTGCATTTTGGATTACGGGCCTCTTTAGGTTGGATTATTGCTTTTGGTCCTACCATGTAACAAAAAAAAATAAAAAGGATAAAATAAAAGATCTAGTGATTAAACCACTTATATATGGACAACATATAACTTACTGTCATTGGTATGTTCCATGCCATATAAACATGGGACTTGAACTCATCCATCCAGACCTCTGCAGCACGTAGGGCGTTACGCTTTGCATAGTAATCAATGTCATTATTATAAGGCTTCTTTGTGCGTTCAATATGGGCAACTCTTGAGCAAGGCAAAACTTCCATACTTCCCCCACACTGCCAAACCTAGAAAACAGATGTCAACAAAATGAGAACTTTAAGATTATCTTATCATTATCTGTAGTCTTAAAGGGGTTTTCTAAACTCCCCTTTGTTAACAGCTGAAAACATGTCAAGAAAATAAACTTTAAGATTATTTTATAATAATAACATAAAAAGAGATGTGTATCCTGTTTCAGTGCTCCCTGTTCATTTTTGGTGCTGTAACAATGATGTCCCTGACTACCCCATAGCATTGATTCAGTCAAGCACTGGCCTCAGTGGTCACATGGCGTAAAAAAAAAATGGACAGCAATCTAATCAACGCCAAGAAAAACATAGGTGCATGCCTGATGGTGGGCTTGGCCCAATTTACCCATCCAGAGTCAATTAAGAATAATTAAAGATCGAGGCAGTACTCTATGTAGGTGAACAACTTAAATCCAGTAGTCATGTTTTATCTAATACTAACCCCTTTCAAACATGTATTAGCTGAAATGTTGCTACTCGCTGCTGCCACCATCTTTTCGTCTCATTGTTGATTGACATGAGGTAGTCAGAAATGTCATTGCTGCCAAGAGACTGCTACTACAGTGATGATTTCCTTGACTACCTTACATGACCTCTGATGCCAATGATTAGCTGTAGCAATCATATGGGGAAGTCAGATTAATAGATTGGAAGCACCATAGCAGTGCCGCTAGAACAAAAGGAGCATACAGGTGAGATACATTTTTTTAATTATACAAGGTGAGTCAAAATTTTCAGGACAACCTTTTTATTTCAGAAATGAAACAGAAAATTCAATATCTGAATACCCCAGCAAGTAATAAGTGAGAGGGTCTATCTTTTAGGCTGGCCGCCATCCTGAAATCCGCCATGTTGGATCAAGGGCAAATTTTACAATGGGAAGGAGAACTTGTATCATAATAAAGATGCCCTGCATAGATATAAAATGATAAAATTCTGGTGACATGAGGCCTCTACTAGGTGGTACTCAGCGAATTACTGCATACATTGAACTCAATTGTTAGGTATGTGGTCTGTGCCTGCCACCATCCTGCTATCTTCTGTGGGTGTGGAGGCCACACCTCTCACCATTTCATCTTGCATCTTGGTCGCCCGTGTCTTCTTTATGCTCCTACCTGGTGCATCCTTAGGGAGAATGCAGTCAACTACGGACAGTAGGTGTGCTCCTAAGTAGAGTTGAGCGAACCCGAACTGTAAAGTTCGGGTTCGTACCGAACTTTAGGGTTTTCGGCACCCGGACATTTACGTAAAAGTTCGGGTTCGGTGTTCGGCGATTTTTATGGCACTTTTTGAAAGGCTGCAAAGCAGCCAATCAACAAGCGTCATTCTACTTGCCCCAAAAGGCCATCACAGTCATGCCTACTATTGGCATGACTGTGATTGGCCAACTGCAGCATGTGACCCAGCCTCTATTTAAGCTGGAGTCACATAGCGCCGCCTGTCACTCTGCTCGGATTAGTGTAGGTAGAGGCTGCAGCTGCTGTGAGGGAGAGATCAGGGATAAACTGGTTTATGTACTCAGCGATCTACAGAAAAAGTGTTTTGTGGGTGGAGTGCACCATTTTTTTAAGCCTGCCCTGAGCCAACAACTGCTATTTTTCTTCAGTTAGTCAATATCCATACATGATCGGCAGCCATTTTATGCAACGATAGTGCACCAGCATAGGCTATCTGCAAGTCCAGAAATACAGCTTTGGCATACTGGGGTAAAAAAAACCTCAATATACTGCACATCTGGGATTAGACAAGCATAAGTGACTGTCACATTTAGGACAAAAATACAGCTTTTTGGTTAGGGTGAAAAAAGCCTCTAATATACTGCACATCTGTGATTACACACGTGCATAAGTCACTGTCACATTTAGGCCATAAATACGGCTTTGGCATACTGGGGTAAAAAAAAAAAACTGATATACTGCACATCTGGGATAAGACGTGCATAAGTGAGTGTCACATTTAGGCCACAAATACCGTTGTCATATAGAGTTTTAAAAAAAAAATAGAGTGCAATACCCTACATCAGGGTTTATATTGGCGGTTAATTATTTTTAACATACTTAACCACTTTTTACTTTGCTTTGTGAACGCTTTGTTTCAGAATGGCCTGCTGACGTTTACCCCTGGCTGTGCTGAAGTTGGTAGTGAAGGTCTATCGCTGACCGGATGAGGAGGTGGTAGAGGAGGAGGAGAAAGCCGAGTAGGAAGAGGAGGCAATAGGAGGCAAAGAATGATGCCCTGCGATGCTTGGCGGCGGAAGGATGTGCGCCAACAGCTCTCCGCCTGGGGCCCAGCCGCCACTACATTTACCAGTGTGCAGTTAGGGAGATATAGCGTCCCTGGCCGTGCTTACTGGTCCACATATCTGTGGTTAGGTGGACCTTGCCACAGATGGCGTTGCGCAGTGCACACTTGATTTTATCGGATACTTGGTTGTGCAGGGAGGGCACGGCTCTCCTGGAGAAGAAGTGGCGGCTGGGAACGACGTACTGTGGGACAGCAAGCGACATGAGCTGTTTGAAGCTGTCCGTCTCTACCAGCCTGAATGACAACATTTCAAAGGCCAGCAGTTTAGAAATGCTGGCATTCAGGGCAAGGGATCGAGGGTGGCTAGGTGGGAATTTACGCTTTCTCTCAAAGGTTTGTGAGATGGAGAGCTGAACGCTTCTGTGTGACATGGTGGAGATGCTTGGTGACGGAGGTGGTGTTTTTGGTGGCACATCCTGTTTGCTGGGCGGCAGGTGCCAACGTTCCTCCAGAGGCGGAGGAAGAGGCCGAGGCAGCAGCAGAAGACAGAGCAGGAGGGGCCTGAGTGAGTTCCTTGTTTTTAAGGTGTTTACTCCACTGCAGTTCATGCCTGGTCATGCAGGTTGTGCTAAGGTTCAGAACGTTAATGCCTCGCTTCAGGCTCTGATGGCACAGCATGCAAACCACTCGGATCTTGTCGTCAGCACATTGTTTGAAGAACTGCCACGCCAAGTGAAGAAATTCGTGGCACACCAGAGTAATTTTGATGCAATTTAATTAATTCATTGATGTTTTACATCATTTCATGTATATATACATAATTGATACATCCGGATAGCAAATTAGACTGGTATAACGTGTCCCAACGTTTCGGCCATATATCTGGCCTTTGTCAAGGGATCTGTGGTTATAGTAGTGGAGACCTCGACCGGATGTCACATCTGACCACAGACACTTGGTCTATCAAACACGGCAGGGAAGGTACATAACTTTTACTGCCCACTGGGTGAACCTTCTGACAGCTGTCAAGCATGCAACCTGTGGCACCCGTGTAGATTTGGTGTTACCGCCACGGATTGCATGCAGGCCTGCCTCTTCTCCTCCTCCTACTCCATCCTCCGTCTCCTAGGATGACTCTTCCTTTTCCACTGCTACCGCCTCTCCCGTTGCAACCCCCAAGCTCCCCAGAACCTATTCGATGTGCCAGGTGAGTTGTTGCCATGCTGTGCTGTGGCTGTTGTGCCTGGAAGCCAAGAACCACACTGGTACTGCACTGCTTTCAGCTCTGCGATCACAGGCAGATCAGTTGCTAATCCCGCTCAATTTGACAGTTGGTAAAGTGGTGTGTGACAACAGTGCCAATCTGCTGAGGGTGCTGAAATGTGGCAAAATGACACATGTCCTGAACTTATTCGAGCTGTGATTCGTTGGCAAATACCCCGGGGTCCAGGACGTCTTGTGGCAGGCCAGGAAAATCCCTGGCCATTTTAGATCTTACACGGCCATGGCTCGCCTTGCTGACATTCAGCGGTGACACCACCTGCCTGTCAGATGTCTGATTTGTGACAGCCCGACGCGCTTGTATATGTTTGATGGGCTGCTCCGGCAGCAACGTGCTGTTACCTGTACGAACTCTGCAGCAGGACAGGTTCTGGGGAGCTTGGTTTCTTTTCACTGCAGACTTCTGCGGCCATTTGATGAGATCACCAAACTGGTCAGTCGCAGCCAGGGGGCCATCAGTCACATCATACTTCTTTCTGGAGCGTGCATTGCATCGTGTCATTGATCAAGTCGTCGAGAAGCAGGAGCTGGAATATGAGGAAGTCGCAATGCTGAATAAATTCCCGGGGCGGGCTACTCCATCTGAGACAAGTCAGCAGGAGTCTGAAGAGGAGTCATAGGAGGGTGGTGCCTGGGGGAGGAGGAGGAGCAAGAAGAGCATGCTTTAAACTTTTCGGGGATCCCTGGTGTTGTCTGTGGCTGGGGGGAGGAGACCGAGGACGACATTCTCCTTGACGATGAGCATGAGTTAGGGCGCTCCACCACTTCCAATTTAGTGCAAATGGGGGCCTTCATGCGCCAGTGTTTGAAGAGGGACCCCCATATAAAAAGCATAAAGGGCAAGGACCAGTCCTGAGTGGCAACGTACTTAGACCCCGGTACAAGCACAAAATGGCGGACATGTTACCAGCATCACAGAGGGCTGGCAGAATGCAGCATTTCCAGGCCTTGCTGCGAGAGTTACTGCATTCTGCTTTTGCTGGCGCTGTCAGGAATTTCCACCCACAGAAACAGTTGTGGGTACCAATCCTACCGCGCATGCAAGAAGAGGGCGGTTTGAAGAGGTGTTGGTCACTTCGGATATGAGATCATTATTGCAGCCAACCTATCGACAGCCGCCCTCCGGATCCAGCCTCAGGGAACGCATAGACCGACACGTGTCCAACTACATCGGGTTAACGGCCAATGTGGACGCTGTGAGAAGCGAGGAACCACTGGACTACTGGGTGTGCAGGCTTGACCTGTGGCCAGAGCTGGCACAATTTGCCATGGAACTCTTGGCTTGCTGAGTGTCGTGTCCGAATGGACGTTCAGCGCAGCAGGAGGATAGCGACCGATAAGCACACTCGCCTTGCTCCCAACAGTGTGGATTTTCCCACATTTCTAAAAATGAATGAGGCATGGATCTCGGAGGAATTCAACACCTGTGACAACCACGTTCAAAGGATAACTGTCATATTTATATAAAAAAATCAATTTTAGCATATGTTACTGCTGCTGCAGCATTATGCATAAAGCAATCTTTAGTTTCTTCACTTACCAATGGTTTTCTTGAGTTTTCCCCTTATTTACGGCTGTTTTGAATCATACATTATGAGGATCTTCTCAAGATGGCTCCTTTGCTAGTTCTGAGGCCAAAACTGCATTCCCTCAGGTCACATGCAAACTTGCTGTAGCCAGCAGCTTCCTGCCAGCTCACTCTGAAGCCTAATGCAGGCATGCTGTGTGAAGGACCGCCCCTCTGTCTTCCTAGCTGGAGACGGATGAGCCATAGCAACGGTCTTTTAACCACTTCCCATCTGGGCCATTTGCCCCCTTCCTGACCAGGCCTAATTTTGCAAATCTGACATATCTCACTTTATGTGGTAATAACTTTGGAACGCCTTTACTTATCCAAGTCATTCAGAGATTGTTTTCTCGTGACACATTGTACTTCATGATGGTCATAAATTTGAGTCAATATATTTCACCTTTATTTCTGAAAAAATCCAGAATTTACCCAAAATTTAGAAAAATTGGCAATTTTCAAAATTTCTATTTCTCTGCTTTTAAAACAAAGTGATACCTCATAAAATATTTATTACTTAACCCATATGTCTACTTTATGTTGGCATCATTTTGGAAATGTCATTTTATTTTTTTAGGACGTTAGAAGGCTTAGAAGTTTAGAAGTAATTTTTAAGGACTAGTTCAGGTCTGAAGTCACTTTGTGGGTCCTACATAGTGGATACCCCCATAAATGACTCCATTGTAGAAACTACACCCCTCAAGTTACTTAAAAGCGATTTTACAAACTTTGTTAACCCTTTAGGCGTTCCACAAAAATTAAAGGAAAATGGAGATCAAATTTTTAAATTTCACTTTTTTGGCAGATTTTCCATTTTAATCCAATTTTTTTCTTTAACACATCGATGGTTAACAGCCAAACAAAACTCAATATTTATTACGCAGATTCTGAGGTTTACAGAAACACCCCACATGTGGTTATAAACTGCTGTATGGGCACACAGCAGGGCACAGAAGAAAAGGAACTCCACATGGTTTTTAGATGCCATGTCCCATTTGAAGCCCCCCTGATGAACCCTTACAGTAGAAACTCCCAAGAAGTGACCCCATTTTGGAAACTAGGGGATAAGGTGCCAGTTTTATTGGTACTATTTTTGGGTACATATGATTTTTTGATCATTCATTATAACACTTTATGGGGCAAGGTGACCAAAAAATTGGTTGTTTTAGCAAGGTTTTTATTTATTTATTTTTACAGCGTTCACCTGAGGGGTTCAGTCAAGTGACATTTTTATAGAGCAGATCGCTACGGGTGTGGCGATACCTAATATGTATACGTTTTCTTATTTATTTAAGTTTTACACAATAGCATTTTTAAAACCAAAAAAATGATGTTTTAGTGTCTCCATGTTCTGAGAGCTATATATATATATAATTTTTTTGAGAGATTTTCTTATGTAGGGGCTTATTTTTTGCGGGATGAGGTGCCGGTTTTATTGGTACCATTTTGTGGGACATACGCCCTTTTGATCACTTGGTGTTGCACTTTTTGTGATGTAAGGTGACAAAAATGGCTTTTTTTGAGAGTTTTTTAATATTTTTTTTATGGTGTTTATCAGACTGGGTCGATCATGTGATATATTTATAGAGCCAACCGTCACTGACGCGGCAATACCAAATATGTCTATTTTATTTTATTCTATTTTTAACTTTTTTTATTCCTTACATGGGGAATTTTTTTTTTACATGCGAAACCTTTTTTTTATTTTTTTTTAACACTTTATTTTTTTATTTTACACTTTTTGTCCCCTATAAGGTCATACAAGACCTCTGGGGGGACATTTACTTCACTTTTTTTTTTACTATTGATTTCTCCTGTAACTGGGGCTGACATAATAGTCCCAGTTACAGGAGAAATGCACCCCCCCAGAGAGGCTGTACAGCACTGTACAGCCTCAGAGCAGGGCTGATCGAGGTCTCTGAAAGACCTCACACAGCTCCTGCACTCTCCGGTCCCGGCGATTACATGACCGCCGGGCCGGAACAGGAAGCGCATAGCACTGTCCCTGCCTTCTCTAAGGCCCCTTTCACACGGCCGAGTATTCCGCGCGGATGCGATGCGTGAGTTGAACGCATTGCACCCGCACTAAATCATGACCCATTCATTTCTATGGGGCTGTGCACACGAGCGGTGATTTTCACGCATCACTTGTGCGTTGAGTGAAAATCGCAGCATGCTCCACTTTGTGCGTTTTTCACGTAACGCAGGCCCCATAGAGATGAATGGGGTTGCGTGAAAATCGCAAGCATCCGCAAGTGCGGATGCGGTGCGATTTTCACGCACGGTTGCTAGGAGACGATCGGGATGGAGACCCGATCATTATTATTTTCTCTTATAACATGGTTATAAGGGAAAATAATAGCATTCTGAATACGGAATGCATAGTAAAATAGGGCTGGGGGGTTTAAAAAAAATAAAAAATAAATTAAACTCACTTTAGTCCACTTGATCGCGCAGCCCGGCTTCTCTTCTGTCTCCTTCTTTGCTGATTGCAGGAAAAGGACCTGTGGTGACGTCACTCCGGTCATCGCATGATCCATCACATGATCTTTTACCATGGTGATGGATCATGTGATGGACCATGTGATGACCGGAGTGACATCACCACAGGTCCTTTTCCTGCAATCAGCAAAGAAGGAGACAGAAGAGAAGCCGGGCTGCGCGATCAAGTGGACTAAGGTGAGTTTAATTATTTTTTATTATTTTTTAACCCCTCCAGCGATGTTTTACTTAGCATTCTGTATTCAGAATGCTATTATTTTCCCTTATAACCACGTTATAAGGAAAAATAATACAATCTACAGAACACCGATCCCAAGCCCGAACTTCTGTGAAGAAGTTCGGGTTTGGGTACCAAACATGCGCGATTTTTCTCATGCGAGTGCAAAACGCATTACAATGTTTTGCACTCGCGCGGAAAAATCGTGCATGTTCCCGCAACGCACTCGCACTTTTTCCCGCAAAGACCGTGTGAAAGAGGCCTAAGGGTTGTCCTGCTGTCACTGAAAACGGGCAACCCGATCAGCCGCTGCACGATTATAGTGCAGCTGCAGTTTCTGAATGGACGTTCAGGAACGTCCATTCAGAAATATAGAACCACCTCCCGGATGTTTTTAGTCTATGGGCGGACGGGAGGTGGTTAAGGGAGCAGTGGA
>NC_053390.1:239174858-239177722 GCF_905171765.1 Bufo bufo
GGCATTGCAGTTCTTCAAACAATGTGCTGACGACAAGATCCGAGTGGTTTGCACGCTGTGCCATCAGAGCCTGAAGCGAGGCATTAACGTTCTGAACCTTAGCACAACCTGCATGACCAGGCATCTGCATACAAAGCATGAACTGCAGTGGAGTAAACACCTTAAAAACAAGGAACTCACTCAGGTCCCTCCTGCTCCGTCTTCTGCTGCTGCCTCGGCCTCTTCCTCCGCCTCTGGAGTAACGTTGGCACCTGCCGCCCAGCAAACAGGATGTGCCACCAAAAACACCACCTCCGTCACCAAGCATCTCCACCATGTCACACGGCAGTGTTCAGCTCTCCATCACACAAACCTTTGAGAGAAAGCGTAAATTCCCACCTAGCCACCCTCGATCCCTTGCCCTGAATGCCAGCATTTCTAAACTGCTGGCCTTTGAAATGTTGTCATTCAGGCTGGTGGAGACGGACAGCTTCAAACAGCTCATGTCGCTTGCTGTACCACAGTACGTCGTTCCCAGCCGCCACTTCTTCTCCAGGAGAGCCGTGCCCTCCCTGCACAACCAAGTATCGGATAAAATCAAGTGTGCACTGCGCAACACCATCTGTGGCAAGGTCCACCTAACCACAGATATGTGGACCAGTAAGCACGGCCAGGGACGCTATATCTCCCTAACTGCACACTGGTAAATGTAGTGGCGGCTGGGCCCCAGGCGGAGAGCTGTTTGGCGCATGTCCTTCCGCCGCCAAGGATCGCAGGGCATCATTCTTTGCCTCCTATTGCCTCCTCTTCCTACTCGGCTTCCTCCTCCTCCTCTACCACCTCCTCATCCGGTCAGCGATAGACCTTCACTACCAACTTCAGCACAGCCAGGGGTAAACGTCAGCAGGCCATTCTGAAACTGATGTGTTTGGGGGACAGGCCCCACACCGCGCAGGAGTTGTGGCGGGGTATAGAACAACAGACCGACGAGTGGTTGCTGCCAGTGAGCCTCAAGACCGGCCTGGTGGTGTGCGATAATGGGCGAAATTTCATTGCAGCTCTGGGACTAGCCGGTTTGACGCACATCCCTTGCCTGGTGCATGTGCTGAATTTGGTGGTGCAGAAATTCATTCACAACTACCCCGACATGTCTGAGCTGCTGCATAAAGTGCGGACTGTCTGTGCGCGCTTCCAGCGTTCTCATACTGCCGCCGCTCGGCTGTCTGCTCTACAGCGTAACTTCGGCCTTCCCGCTCACCGCCTCATATGTGACGTGCCCACCAGGTGGAACTCCACCTTGCACATGCTGGAGAGACTGTGCGAGCAGCAGCAGGCCATAGTGGAGTTTCAGCTGCAGCACGCCCGGGTGAGTCGCACTGCGGAACAGCACCACTTCACCACCAATGACTGGGCCTCCATGCGAGACCTGTGTGCCCTGTTGTGCTGTTTCGAGTACTCCACCAACATGGCCATTGGCGATGACGCCGTTATCAGCGTTACAATACCACTTCTATGTCTCCTTGAGAAAACACTTAGGGTGATGATGGAATAGGATGTGGCCCAGGACGAGGAGGAGGAAGAGGGGTCATCTCTAACACTTTCAGGCCAGTCTTTTAGAAGTGGCTCAGAAAGAGGATTTTGCAACAGTAGAGGCCAGGTACAAACTTGGCCAGCCAGGGCCCACTATTATAGGACGAGGATGAGGATGGGGATGAAGCATGTTCACAGCGCGGTGGTATCCAACGCAGCTCGGGCCCATCACTGGTGTGTGGCTAGGGGGGGATACGGAGGACGATACGCCTCCCACAGAGGACAGCTTGTCCTTACCTCTGGGCAGCCTGGCACACATGAGCGACTACATGCTGCAGTGCCTTCGCAACGACTGCAGAGTTGCCCACATTTTAACGTGTGTTGACTACTGGGTGGCCACCCTGCTGGACCCCCGTTACAAAGACAATGTGCCGTCCTTAATTCCCTCACTGGAGCGTGATCGGAAGATGAGCGACTACAGGCAACGCTGCTAGACGCGCTCCTGAGAGCATTCCCGACTGACGCCGGGGGACAATTGGAAGCACAAGGCGAAGGCAGGGGAGGAGGAGGAAGAGGTCGCCAACGCAGCTGTGTCAGCGCCAGCACCTCAGAAGGTAGTGTTAGCATGGCCGACAAGTGGAAATGCTTTGTCACCTCGCCGCAACAACCGGCCCCAACTGCTGATATGGAGCGTGTTAGCAGGAGGCAGCATTTGAACAACATGGTGGAACAGTACCTGTGCACACGCCTACATGTACTGACTGATGGTTCTGCCCCATTCAACTTCTGGGTCTCCAAATTGTCCACATGGCCAGAGCTTGCCCTGTATGCCTTGGAGGTGCTGGCCTGCCCTGCAGCCAGTGTACTCTCTGAACGTGTATTTTGCACGGCATCATTACAGACAGATGCAGCCGCCTGTCCACAGCCAACGTGGACAAGCTCACGTTCATTAAAATGAACCAGGCTTGGATCCCACAAGACTTTTCTGTACCTTGTGCAGAATAGACATTTATACCACCATCAAACATACATTCTTGTACTCAAGTCAAGTGCAATGATTCTTTGTTTTATTTTTTTTTATTTGTCCCAATATTTTGGGTGCTACCTACCCCAATAAAAAATATAAAAAAACATTGTTGGCTACCTGTTCCTCCTCCATTGCTGCCTCCACCTACAACACCACATTCACTGCCTCCTCATCCTCCGACTCCATATCCACCTCCTTCTCTAAGTTGCAGGTTAATAATTTGTAATTTTTAGTTATTTTATTTCATTTTAAGGTATTTCCCTATCCACATTTGTTTGCAGAGCAGTTGCCATGCTCTTAAGCACATTTTACTGCCTTTTACATCCCT
>NC_053390.1:239177922-239209134 GCF_905171765.1 Bufo bufo
CTCTTCCTCCGCCTCTGGAGGATCGTTGGCACCTGCCGCCCAGCAAACATGGGATGTACCACCAACACCACCACCTGCGTCACCAAGCATCTCAACCATGTCACACGGCAGCGTTCAGCTCTCCATCTCACAAACATTTGAGAGAAAGCGTAAATTCCCACCTAGCCACCCTCGATCCCTGGCCCTCAATGCCAGCATTTCTAAACTACTGGCCTATGAAATGCTGTCATTTAGGCTGGTGGACACACACAGCTTCAAACAGCTCATGTCGCTTCCTGTCCCACAGTATGTTGTTCCCAGCCGGCACTACTTCTCCAAGAGAGCCGTGCCTTCCCTGCACAACCAAGTGTCGGATAAAATCAAGTGTGCACTGCGCAACGCCATCTGTGGCAAGGTCCACCTAACCACAGATACGTGGACCAGTATGCACGGCCAGGGACGCTATATCTCCCTAACTGCACACTGGGTAAATGTAGTGGCGGCTGGGCCCCAGGCGGAGAGCTGTTTGGCGCACGTCCTTCCGCCGCCAAGGATCGCAGGGCAACATTCTTTGCCTCCTGTCTCCTCCTCCTCCTACTCAGCTTCCTCCTCCTCTTCTTCCACCTGCTCATCCAGTCAGCCACACACCTTCACCACCAACTTCAGCACAGCCCGGGGTAAACGTCAGCAGGCCATTCTGAAACTCATATGTTTGGGGGACAGGCCCCACACCGCAAAGGAGTTGTGGCGGGGTATAGAACAACAGACCGACGAGTGGTTGCTGCCGGTGAGCCTCAAGCCCGGCCTGGTGGTGTGCAATAATGGGCGAAATCTCATTGCAGCTCTGGGACTAGCCGGTTTGACGCACATCCCTTGCCTGGCGCATGTGCTGAATTTGGTGGTGCAGAAGTTCATTCGCAACTACCCCGACATGTCAGAGCTGCTGCATAAAGTGCGGGCCGTCTGTTCGCGCTTCCGGCATTCACACCCTGCCGCTGCTCGCCTGTCTGCGCTACAGCGTAACTTCGGTCTTCCCGCTCACCGCCTCATATGCGACGTGCCCACCAGGTGGAACTCCACCTTGCATATGCTGGACAGACTGTGCGAGCAGCAGCAGGCCATAGGGGAGTTTCAGCTGCAGCACGCATGGGTCAGTCGCACTGCGGATCAGACACACTTCACCACCAATGACTGGGCCTCCATGCGAGACCTGTGTGCCCTGTTGCGCTGTTTCGAGTACTCCACCAACATGGCCAGTGGCGATGACGCCGTTATCAGCGTTACAATACCACTTCTATGTCTCCTTGAGAAAACACTTAGGGCGATGATGGAAGAGGAGGTGGCCCAGGAGGAAGAGGAGGAAGAGGGGTCATTTTTAGCACTTTCAGGCCAGTCTCTTCGAAGTGACTCAGAGGGAGGTTTTTTGCAACACCAGAGGCCAGGTACAAATGTGGCCAGACCGGGCCCACTACTGGAGGACGAGGAGGACGAGTATGAGGCGGAGGTGGAGGAGGATGAGGATGAAGCATGTTCACAGCGGGGTGGCACCCAAAGCAGCTCGGGCCCATCACTGGTGCGTGGCTGGGGGGAAACACAGGACGATGACGATACGCCTCCCACAGAGGACAGCTTGTTCTTACCTCTGGGCAGCCTGGCACACATGAGCGACTACATGCTGCAGTGCCTGCGCAACGACAGCAGAGTTGCCCACATTTTAACGTGTGCGGACTACTGGCTTGCCACCCTGCTGGATCCCCGGTACAAAGACAATGTGCCCACCTTACGTCCTACACTGGCGCGTGATAGGAAGATGCGCGAGTACAAGCGCACGTTGGTAGACGCGCTACTGAGAGCATTCCCAAATGTCACAGGGGAACCAGTGGAAGCCCAAGGCGAAGGCAGAGGAGGAGCAAGAGGTCGCCAACGCAGCTGTGTCACGGCCAGCTCCTCTGAGGGCAGGGTTAGCATGGCAGAGATGTGGAAAAGTTTTGTCACCACGCCACAGCTAACTGCACCACCACCTGATACGAAACGTGTTAGCAGGAGGCAACATTTCACTAACATGGTGGAACAGTACCTGTGCACACCCCTCCACGTACTTACTGATGGTTCGGCCCCATTCAACTTCTGGGTCTCCAAATTGTCCACGTAGCCAGAGCTAGCCTTTTATGCCTTGAAGGTGCTGGCCTGCCCGGCGGCCAGCGTTTTGTCTGAACGTGTATTCAGCACGGCAGGGGGCGTCATTACAGACAAACGCAGCCGCCAGTCTACAGCCAATGTGGACAAGCTGACGTTCATAAAAATGAACCAGGCATGGATCCCACAGGACCTGTCCATCCCTTGTGCAGATTAGATATTAACTACCTCCCATTAACAATATATTATTCTACTCCAGGGCACTTCCTCATTCAATACTATTTTTATTTTCATTTTACCATTATATTGCGGGGCAACCCAAAGTTGAATGAACCTCTCCTCTGCATGGGTGCCGGGGCCTAAATGTGTGACAGTGGCCTGTTCCAGTGGTGGGTGACGTGAAGCCTGATTCTCTGCTATGACATGAAGACTGATTCTGCGCTGACATAAGGCCAGATTCTCTGTTACGGGACCTCTCTCCTCTGCCTGGGTGCCGTGGCCTAAATGTGTGACAGTGGCCTGTTCCAGTGGTGGGTGACGTGAAGCCTGATTCTCTGCTATGACATGAAGACAGATTCTGTGCTGACATAAGGCCAGATTCTATGTTACGGGACCTCTCTCCTCTGTCTGGGTGCCGGGGCCTAAATATTTGACAGTGGCCTGTTCCAGTGGTGGGTGACGTGAAGCCTGATTCTCTGCTATGATATGAAAACAGATTCTGTGCTGACATAAGGCCAGATTCTCTGATACGGGACCTCTCTCCTCTGCCTGGGTGCCGGGGCCTAAATATGTGACAGTGGCCTGTTCCAGTGGTGGGTGACGTGAAGCCTGATTCTCTGCTATGACATGAAGACTTATTCTGCGCTGACATAAGGCCAGATTCTCTGTTACAGGACCTCTCTCCTCTGCCTGGGTGCCGGGGCCTAAATGTGTGACAGTGGCCTGTTCCAGTGGTGGGTGACGTGAAGCCTGATTCTCTGCTATGACATGAAGACAGATTCTGTGCTGCCATAAGGCCAGATTCTCTGTTACGGGACCTCTCTCCTCTGTCTGGGTGCCGGGGCCTAAATATCTGACAGTGGCCTGTTCCAGTGGTGGGTGACGTGAAGCCTGATTCTCTGCTATGACATGAAGACAGATTCTGTGCTGACATAAGGCCAGATTCTCTGATATGGGACCTCTCTCCTCTGCCTGGGTGCCTGGGCCTAAATATGTGACAGTGGCCTGTTCCAGTGGTGGGAGACGTGAAGCCTGATTCTCTGCTATGACATGAAGACTGATTCTGCGCTGACATAAGGCCAGATTCTCTGTTACAGGACCTCTCTCCTTTGTCTGGGTGCCGGGGCCTAAATATGTGACAGTGGCCTGTTCCAGTGGTGGGTGACGTGAAGCCTGATTCTCTGCTATGACATGAAGACTGATTCTGCGCTGACATAAGGCCAGATTCTCTGTTACCGGACCTCTCTCCTCTGTCTGGGTGCCGGGGCCTAAATATGTGACAGTGGCCTGTTCCAGTGGTGGGTGACGTGACGCCTGATTCTCTGCTATGATATGAATACAGATTCTGTGCTGACATAAGGCCAGATTCTCTGATATGGGACCTCTCTCCTCTGCCTGGGTGTCGGGGCCTAAATATGTGACAGTGGCCTGTTCCAGTGGTGGGAGACGTGAAGCCTGATTCTCTGCTATGACATGAAGACTGATTCTGCGCTGACATAAGGCCAGATTCTCTGTTACGAGGACCTCTCTCCTTTGTCTGGGTGCCGGGGCCTAAATATGTGACAGTGGCCTGTTCCAGTGGTGGGTGACGTGAAGCCTGATTCTCTGCTATGACATGAAGACTGATTCTGCGCTGACATAAGGCCAGATTCTCTGTTACCGGACCTCTCTCCTCTGTCTGGGTGCCGGGGCCTAAATATGTGACAGTGGCCTGTTCCAGTGGTGGGTGACGTGACGCCTGATTCTCTGCTAAGATATGAAGACAGATTCTGTGCTGACATAAGGCCAGATTCTCTGTTACGGGACCTCTCTCCTCTGTCTGGGTGCCGGGGCCTAAATATGTGACAGTGGCCTGTTCCAGTGGTGGGTGACGTGAAGCCTAATTCTCTGCTATGACATGAAGACTGATTCTGCGCTGACATAAGGCCAGATTCTCTGTTACGGGACCTCTCTCCTCTGTCTGGGTGCCGGGGCCTAAATATGTGACAGTGGCCTGTTCCAGTGGTGGGTGACGTGACGCCTGATTCTCTGCTAAGATATGAAGACAGATTCTGTGCTGACATAAGGCCAGATTCTCTGTTACGGGACCTCTCTCCTCTGCCTGGGTGCCGGGGCCTAAATGTGTGACAGTGGCCTGTTCCAGTGGTGGGTGACGTGAAGCCTGATTCTCTGCTATGACATGAAGACAGATTCTGTGCTGACATAAGGCCAGATTCTCTGTTACGGGACCTCTCTCCTCTGCCTGGATGCCGGGGCCTAAATGTGTGACAGTGGCCTGTTCCAGTGGTGGGTGACGTGAAGCCTGATTCTCTGCTATGACATGAAGACAGATTCTGTGCTGACATAAGGCCAGATTCTCTGTTACGGGACCTCTCTCCTCTGTCTGGATGCCGGGGCCTAAATATGTGACAGTGGCCTGTTCCAGTGGTGGGTGACGTGAAGCCTAATTCTCTGCTATGACATGAAGACTGATTCTGCGCTGACATAAGGCCAGATTCTCTGTTATGGGACCTCTCTCCTCTGTCTGGGTGCCGGGGCCTAAATATGTGACAGTGGCCTGTTCCAGTGGTGGGTGACGTGAAGCCTGATTCTCTGCTATGACATGAAGACTGATTCTGCGCTGACATAAGGCCAGATTCTCTGTTACGGGACCTCTCTCCTCTGTCTGGGTGACGGGGCCTAAATATGTGACAGTGGACTGTTCCAGTGGTGGGTGACGTGAAGCCTGATTCTCTGCTATGACATGAAGACAGATTCTGTGCTGACATAAGGCCAGATTCTCTGTTACGGGACCTCTCTCCTCTGTCTGGGTGCCGGGGCCTAAATATGTGACAGTGGCCTGTTCCAGTGGTGGGTGACGTGAAGCCTGATTCTCTGCTATGACATGAAGACTGATTCTGTGCTGACATGAAGCCAGATTCTCTGCTATGGCATGAAGAGACTGATTCTGTGCTGACATGAAGCCAGATTCTTTGCTATGGCATGAAGAGACTGATTCTCTGCTGACGTGAAGCCAGATTCTCTGCTATGGGACCTCTGTCCAATTGATATTGGTTAATTTTTATTTTTTTAATTTTTATTTTAATTAATTTCCCTATCCACATTTGTTTGCAGGGGATTTACCTACATGTTGCTGCCCTCTAGCTCTTTCCTGGGCTGTTTTACAGCCTTTTTAGTGCCGGAAAGTTAGTGTCCTCATTGACTTCAATGGGGTTCGGGTTCGGGTCGAAGTTCGGGTCGGGTTCGGATCCCGAACCCGAACATTTCCGGGAAGTTCGGCCGAACTTCTCGAACCCGAACATCCAGGTGTTCGCTCAACTCTACTCCCTATCCTTTCCCTACACCTTGAATAATCTTTCCCGGCACTTGTAAATGTTATTTTTTTAGCACAGTGACGATTTTTCTACCACTTCCCCTAGCGCCTGCAGACACGTCTCTCCCTGCATAAAGTACACTGGTGAATGGCAGAATCTAAGATGGCTGCCGTATTTATACAGCTGTGACATCACAGGGCTGGCTGCTGATTGGCTGCATGCATGTCAGTATGAGTGATAGAAGGTGTCTGCCGTGACTTCTGACATCTGTGCAATACCTTCTGTGTATCAGAGGCATAGATAGGAAGAATATCAGTGAAAACAATATTTTTTTGTCCCAGAATCTGACCACATTTTTGCTGTCAGCTGATTAACCCATTAATCTCAGTGCTCTGCATTAGAATACCGTCTGTGCACTTCAGGGCAAAATCTGTATATGCAAATTTCACTGAATCAGCACAGTTTTCTTGTCAGTGGTTGAAACCGTCTATCGCAGTGCATAGCATTTATATACTGTTTGTGCACTTCAGGGCCATATATTGGGATGTAGTGAAAATCAATATATATACAAATTTCACTGAATCTGCACACAGTTTTGTTGTCTGCGGTAGAAACCGTTTATTGCACCACATTGCATTTCTATACCGTCTGAGTGCTTCAATCCCATATATTGGGAAAAAGTGAAAATCAATATACATACAAATTCCACTGAATTTCCACCTAGTTTTCTTGTCTGCGGCAGAAACCGTTTATCGCAGCACATTGCATTTCTATACCGTCTGAGTGTTTCAATCCCATATATTGGGAAAAAGTGAAAATCAATATATATACAAATTTCACTAACTCTGCACCAAGTTTTCTTATCTGCGGCTGAAACCGTTTATCGCAGCGCATTGCATTTCTTTACCGTCTGAGTGCTTCAATCCCATATATTGGGATAAAAGTGAAAATCAATATAAATGCAAATTTCACTGAATTTGCACCCAGTTTTCTTGTCTGCGGCAGAAACCGTTTATGGCAGCGCATTGCAGTTCTATAACATCTGAGTGCTTCAATCCCATATATTGGGAAAAAGTGAAAATTAATATACATACAAATTTCACTGAATTTCCACCCAGTTTTCTTGTCTGCGGCAGAAACCGTTTATCGCAGCACATTGCTATTCTATACCGTCTGAGTGCTTCAATCCCATATATTGGGAAAAAGTGAAAATCAATATATATAGAAATTTCACTGACTCTGCACCCAGTTTTCTTATCTGTGGCTGAAACCGTTTATCGCAGCGTATTGCATTTCTATAACGTCTGAGTGTTTCAATCCCATATATTGGGAAAAAGTGAAAATCAATATATATACAAATTTCACTTAATCTGCACACAGTTTTCTTGTCTGCGGCAGAAACCATTTATCGCAGCGCATTGCATTTCTATACCGTCTGAGTGCTTCAATCCCATATATTGGGAAAAAGTGAAAATCAATATATATATACAAATTTCACAGAATTTGCACCCAGTTTTCTTGTCTGCGGCAGAAACCATTTATCACAGCGCATTGCAGTTCTACACCGTCTGAGTGCTTCAATCCCATATATTGGGAAAAAGTGAAAATCAATATAAATGCAAATTTCACTGAATTTGCACCCAGTTTTCTTGTCTGCGGTAGAAACCGTTTATCGCAGCGCATTGCATTTCTATAACTTCTGAGTGCTTCAATCCCATTATTTGGGAAAAAGTGAAAATCAATATATATACAAATTTCACTTAATCTGCACACAGTTTTCTTGTCTGCGGCAGAAACCATTTATCGCAGCGCATTGCATTTCTTTACCATCTGAGTGCTTCAATCCCATATATTGGGAAAAAGTGAAAATCAATATATATACAAATTTCACTGAATTTGCACCCAGTTTTCTTGTCTGCGGCAGAAACCGTTTATCGCAGCGCATTGCATTTCTATACTGTCTGATTGCTTCAATCCTATATATTGGGAAAAAGTGAAAATCAATATATATACAAATTTCACATAATTTGCACCCAGTTTTCTTGTCTGCGGCAGAAACCGTATATCGCAGCGCATTGCATTTCTATACCGTCTGAGTGCTTCAATCCCATATATTGGGAAAAAGTGAAAATCAATATACAATATATAAAAATTTCACTGAATTTGCACCCAGTTTTCTTGTCTGCGGCAGAAACCATTTATCGCAGCGCATTGCATTTCTATACCGTCTGAGTGCTTCAGGCCCATATAGTGGGAAAAAGTGAAAGTCAATATATATACACATTTCACTAAATCAGCACCCAGTTTTCTTGTTTGCGGTTTAAAATGTTAATCGCAGCACATTGCATTTCTGTACTGTCTGTGCGCTTCAGGCCCATATATTGGGAATAATATAGTCATAAACATAAACAACATTATAAAACTGTCTGTACTGCAGATTACAATAATCTGTGGCTAAAACACTGTCCAAAAATCTGTGCTGTTCTGTGTCATATACTGCCCTGTATCTGAAAACTGTCTTTTGTGGACAGTAAAAAAAAACAGCGTCACAACCAGTAAAAAATCCATAAATATGAAGAAGGCCAGCACTAAGGGACGGGGAAGTGGGCGTTATGCTGATTGTTTAGGCAGAGGTCTTGGCACTGGGTGCAATGAAACTGTGCCTGCTGCCAGTGCAACAAAAAAAAAAATATAAAACCGTACCCAGCTTTATGTCCAACTTAGCTAGGCGGTGCACGACAACACTGTCCAAGTCAGACCAGTGCGAACAGTTGGTCGATTGGCTTGATGACGATAATGCTTCCAGTCGGCTAAGCACCACCCTCTCTTCCACCAAGTCCAGTCTCTGTAGCCAAGAGTCTGGTCAGCCAACTCCTTGCTCAGATCATCCTTCCTCCCACCATGGAGAGGCCTGCCAAACGAGTGATTCCACACTCGGATATTCCCAGGAGCTCTTTTCAGCTCCACTATTAGATTTGGCCCTCACGGCCAGCATGCTTGAAGAGGGACCTGAGATATTATTCCCTGATTCCCAAACTCTTGAGCCTTGACAGTCTCAAGAAGATGACGGTGGTGAACGTCAATCATTAGTTCACGAGGTGGATGACGATGAGACACAGTTGTCAATCACTGAGGTTGTGGTTAGGTCAAGACAGGAGGATGATCAGAGTGAGGAAGTGGAAGAGGAGGTGTTGGACGATGAGGTCATTGACCCAACATGGGAAGGTGAAAAGCCGAGCGAGGACAGCAGTACAGAGGGGGAGGGATCCGCAGCACCGCAACAGGCTGGAAGAGGCAGTGGGGTTGCGAAAGGGAGAAGTCGGCCCACACCAAACAGGCCCACAACCGTTACACCGATCACCCCCATGCGTAAATCAACCTTAGCAAGGGGTAGGTGTTCCGCAGTATGGCGCTTTTTTGAGGAAAGTGCAGAGGACAAAAGAGTGGTAGTTTGCAACCTATGAGGTACCAAAATGAGCCGAGGCATGAACACTAGCAAGCTCACCACCACAGCATGATCCGCCACATGGCATCCAAGCACCCTACTAAGTGGGCCGAATGCCTGGGTCCACAATCTGGGTCTGCGGGTCACACCACTGCCTCCTCTTCCCCTGTGTTACGTGCTGTCCAATCCCCTGTCCAAGACGCAGGCCCGGATGCCTCTCGCCCTGCACCTGGACCTTCGAATGAACCAGCAGCAACAACATCCACTTCCCTGTCCCAGGGCAGCATCCAAATGTCCATACCACAGTCATTTGAACACAAGCGCAAATACCCAACACAGGCCATAGCACTTAATTGCCAACTTTTAAAATTACTGGCCCTTGAAATGTTGCAATATAGGCTTGTGGACACTGAGGCCTTCTGCTGCCTAATGTCTGCCACGGTCCCTCGGTACGCAGTCCCTAGCCGCCACTATTTTTCACGGTGTGCTGTGCCTGCCTTACACCAGCATGTGTCCCAGAACATCACCCGTGCCCTGACCAATGCAGTTACTGGGAAGGTCCACTTAACCACAGACACATGGACAAGTGCTGGTGGCCAGGGATGCTACATTTCCCTGACAGCACACTGGGTGAATGTGGTGAGGCCGGAAGTGAGTCGTACCCTGTGATGGCACAGGTGCTACCCATGCCCAGGATTGCTGGCCCTACGTCCATCAGGGTCTCCGCAAGCAGCTATGTTATTGGCTCCAACCCCCATTTCTTCTCCTCTTCTGCCTCATCCTCCTCCACTTCCACCTCCAGCAGCCATCAGCCATCAACCATCAGTCGCTAGCTGGAAGTAGTGTAGCACTGCTGTGGGTAAGCGTCAACAGGCCGTGCTGAAGCTGATCTGCTTAGGGGACAAACAGCACACCGCTGCAGAGCTTTGGCAGGGTATAAGGGACCAGACCGAGCTGTGGCTTTCTTCCACTCAACCTACAACAGGCATGGTTGTTTCTGACAATGGCCGTAACTTGGTGGCGGCTTTGGAGATCGGCAACCTGACACACATCCCATGCCTAGTCCACGTCTTAAACTTAGTGGTTCAGCGGTTTATCAAAACATACCCCAATTTGCCAGAGCTACTAGTGAAGGCGCGCCGCGTGTGTGCCCATTTCCGCAAGTCGTCCACAGCTTCAGCTGGCCTGTCAACGCTGCAGCAGCGATTGCGGCTTCCAGCTCACCGACTGTTGTGCGATGTGAGCATGCACTGGAACTCTACGTTCTATATGTTGGCCAGGCTTTGTGAGCAGCAGAGGGCAGTTGTGGAATACCAGCTGCAACATGGTCGTCACCTTTCACGTCAACTGCCACTATTCACAAGCGAGGAGTGGGCATTGATGTCAGACCTGTGTGAGGTTTTAAAAAACTTTGAAGAATCCACACAGATGGTTAGTGGCGATAACGCTATTATCAGCTTAACCATCCCACTGTTGTGTCTACTCAAACGATCGCTGCTCACAATTAAGGACGATGCTCTGAATGTGGCAGACGAGGAACTGAGGGAGGACATCTCACAGGGTGATACCCAGACCACCCACAGTTCGTCTTCTCAGCATGAATTGGACCGTGAAGAGGAGGAGGAGGAGGAGATGGAGACTGTTGCCTCTGCTACTGAGGCTAGTACCCATGAAACTTTAATTCCATCTGTTCAGCGTGGATGGGCCGAAGAGGAGGAGGAGGAGGAGGAGGAGAAAGAGGAGATGGAGAGTCATCCTGATGTTGACATCTTGCCTGTTGGTACTCTGTCACACATGGCTGAATTCATGTTAGACTGCCTTACCTGCGACCCTCGCATTATACGCATTTTAGATAACATCGATTACTGGGTATTCGCCCTTCTCGACCCCCGCTACAAAGAAAACTTCTCATCTCTCATTCCTGTGGTGGAGAGGACGAGTAAAATGGTGCAATACCAGAAGGTACTTGTTGAGAGATTGCTCCAGAATTTTCTATCTGATAACGCTGGCGGCAGAGTCCATACTTCCTTAGGCAACCGGGGAAGGTAGACAATGGGAACACACAGCAGTTCCAACAAAGGCAGGGCAACACTCTCCAAGGAATGGGACACTTTCATGACACCCCGCCAGCAACCTCACCCTGAAGCACCTTCATGCCCTCACCTCCAATGTTTCAAATGGTCTGCTCAGCCGTAGGCCCTCACTACAATGTTTTATGGGGTTCGCTCACCTGTAGGCCTTCACCTCCAATGTTTCATACGGTCTGCTCAGCTGTAGGCACTCACCTCCATTGTTTCATACGGTCTGCTCATCTGTAGGCCCTCACTACAATGTTTTATGGGGTTTACTCACCTTCAGGCCCTCACCTCCGATGTTTCATACGGTCTGCTCAGCTGTAGGCCCTCACTACAATGTTTTATGGGGTTCGCTCACCTGTAGGCCTTCACCTCCAATGTTTCATACGGTCTTCTCAGCTGTAGGCCCTCACCTCCAATGTTTCATACAGTCTGCTCACCTGTAGGCCCTCACTACAATGTTTTATGGGGTTCGCTCACCTTCAGGAACCTCACCTCTCATGTTTCATATGGTCTGCTCAGCTGTAGGCCCTCACTACAATGTTTTATGGGTTTCGCTCACCTGTAGGCCCTCATCTCCTATGTTTCATACGGTCTGCTCAGCTGTAGGCCCTCACCTCCAATGTTTCATACGGTCTGCTCACCTGTAGGCCCTCACTACAATGTTTTATGGGGTTTGCTCACCTTCAGACCCTCACCTCCAATGTTTCATACGGTCTGCTCAGCTGTTCGCCCACACTACAATGTCTTATTGGGTTTGCTCACCATAAGCCCCCACTACAATGTTTTATGGGGTTCGCTCACCTGTAGGCCCTCACCTCCAATGTTTTCCAGGGTCAGCTCACCAGTAGGCCCTTAACCATAATGTTTAAGATGGTCAGCTTAGCAGCAGGCCCTCACCCGTAATGTTTTAGAGGGTAACCAGCAGTCCCTTGCTTCTAATGTTTTTTGACGGTCAGCAGCAGGCTAAGGGTGTGTATGATGCCCTCCTTTATGTGTAATAAAAGGTGCATTGGAGTGCCTGTTCCTTGTATTTTTTGGCAAGTCTTTTACTTACTGCATAGGCTGTATGAGTGTAGGAGTACCACTACCTGAACAATTGTAGCACCATGTGAATGAGGCCCTCCTTTATGTGATATAGAGGCTGTATCTCTTTTTCCCTGTCATTTTTGTCAGCACTTACACTGTATATGCAATTGAATCTGCAGGAAAGAAAGTTTCCTAACAATTTTTCCTCTAAAAAGGATTTTTTTTGTGGGGGCTGGGTTTTAGGCGTTTTTTTTGTCAGTCTGTAAAAGTGGCGTACAACTCGGACAACAAGGTTCCCAGCAGCGACATTGGTGTCCAAGATGCATCCAGACATGGTCCCCCTGCCGTTCCTGATCGATTTCAGAGGTGTTTCCATCACTTTCAGACCTTTTCCTATGAATCAGCCACCCTACCCTCATCCGAGCAGGGGGTGCCTGGTCACCTCCCATTGACTTCCATTATACTCGGGTGCTCGGCCGAGCGCACGAATATCGCGATGTAGTAATAGGAAAATGAGCGAGCACTCATACACTTGGCAACCAGATTGACATATGCAGAAAATATTTATTAAATCCCCATAAAATACAAGTAATAAAATTTATAAGAACAATGTAGCAATAATATACAACATTACAGTCACATATATTGTGGTAGATATGATCAACACTATATTCATATGACTCAATAGTGTCGATAAATTCAATAATATATAAAACTTCAAGTATATGCTGTTATTTGGGAAAGAGGGGGTATTATCTTCTAGAGCTCTATCCCAATTTGGGAAACTGAATGTCACTGAAAATGCTGTAGGTGTATTCACTGGGAGCGCAATATGTTCATAAAGTGTCCACAGGAATCCTGATAATGTGAAAAGTCTCTTATAGCATATCCTTTTAAGCTTGATATGAGCTTTGGATTGAAGAAAACTTTAAATCGATGTTTGGCTTACCGTCTAGCGTCTGCTGTCTCCCTATTGCTTCAATGGAGCTTTAAATATTTGCCGGCTTATTCAGTCGCTCCATACAGCAAGCTGGTTTGAATTTCGCGGGAGTTCCAAAGATCGCAGGAGTTGCCACTCTGGTCCGCAATTTCCTTTGGTGCAGCTTTCGACGATAAGTATAGTTAATCCTTTACTGTAGAGATTTTCTTCTGTATGGTCATACAGTGTTATCGGAGGCTTTTCAATGCAGGTACATCACTTGTTTCACCATAAGCGTTACGGGTAGATTCACTCTCCCTTCCTCAGTGGTCAAGTGTCTGCCTGCCTGCCAAACACTTTGGTGCTCGCTCATCACTAGTTACTACGAAGCGTGAGGAAATTTGCATTCAGTGTGAATCAAATTTTTCCTGAAATTCTTTGATTCGCTCATCTCTAGTCTCGATCCTTAAAGTTGTTGGCCACTTTCTGGTTACTGTTGACCGATTTGTATCTGAGATGACTATATGACAATAAGGGTCCATTCACACGTCCGTAAAATGTGTCCGCATCCGTTCCACAATTATCTGGAACGGGTGCAGACCAATTCATTCCCTATGGGGCAGGAATGGCTGCGGACAGCACATAAAATAGACGAGAATAGGCAGTTCTATGGGGGTGCCGGCCGGGTGTATTCTGGATACTCAATTTGTGAATGGACCCTTACTAATATAGCGTTTGTTGAAATTCTGCACCATTTGCTATATTTTATAAGGTATGTCCCCTTGTTTGTGTTGTCCATACAGAGGTCCTCTCCATAAGATGACTGTTGATGGCGGGTCATGTGACCAGGCAAATCACCTCCATGTGATGTATCCTCCATTCAAATACACTGCACCTGCACTAAACTCCCAGTAGAACAAGCACAGATGGCACAGATGCCTGCTCACATGACCGTCCATCAGCAGCCATTTTATGGACAGCACTAGTGTTGATCGAGCACCATAGTGCTCGGGAGCTCTGGCTGAACACATTTGGGATGCTCTGGTGCTCTACAGAGCACCCAAGCAGAATGGAAGTCAATGGGAGAACCAGAGCATTAAACCAGGCAAACCCCTGCTCTGAAGAGGGGAGGGTGTCTGGTTCACAGGAAAATGTCAGAAATTGATGAAAACACCACTGGAAATGGTTCAGAAACAGCATGGTGAGGAAGTCTGGATCCATCTTGGACTCCCAGATCGCTGCTGGGAAAGATGTTGTCCGATTAGTACGCCACTTTTACAGACTGACAATAATACGCACAAAACCTAAGATGAAATCGATTTTAGAGGAAAAATTGTTAGGAAACATTCTTTTCTGTATATTTACTTGTATATAAAGTGCAAGCTCAGCCAAAATTTTTATTGATTTTCGGAACTGGGGCCATGATTAAGAGGGACGGCCAGTGGCATCCGTATTGCGCAGCTAGAGGTTAATCAACAACGAAAGTCGGAGGTTCGAAGATGATCCGACAGGCAATCCAGCGGCGTTATTCCCATGACCCGCGGAGCAGCTTCCGGGAATCCAAACTCTTTGGGTTCCGGGGGGAGTATGGTTGCAAAGATGAAACTTAAACTAATTGATGGAAGTGCACCACCAGGAGTGGAGCCTGCGGCTTAATTTGACTCAACATGGCAAACCTCACCCGGCCCGGACACAGAAAGGATTGACAGATTGATAGCTCTTTCTCGATCCTGTGGGTGGAGGTGCATGGCCGTTCTGAGTTGGTGGAGCGATTTGTCTGGTTAATTCCGATAACCAACGAGACTCCTCCGTGATAATTAGTTGCGTGACCCCTGGCGGTGAGGGAGAGTGCCTGCTGCTTAGCTGACCATCGAAAAAATTATAGTTGAGTGCCTGCAGGTGAGCTGACCCATTATGGGCGAGGGCCTGCTGCCACTTTGTTGACTCTAGATAACTTCTACCTGATCGCACATGCCCTTTCAACTTTCAATGTTCTTTTATGCGCCTAACATGGTGACCACGGGTAACGGGGAATCAGTGTTCGACTCCAGAGAGGGATCCTGAGAAACGGCTACCACATTCAAGGAAGGCAAGTGGGGGGAGTGCAAAGTTCCCACTCCCAACTGTCAGAAGAGGACACCGTCTATTGGAAAAATTTAATTTTATGTCACAGAGAAATTTTTGAAGTGCACACGTTACACAGCAAATGTGACCCTGGTCAAGTCACTGTCAGAAGCGGACACTGTCTATTGAAAAATAACAATTTTAGAAGCGCACCTTACACAGCAGATGTGGGCCTGGTCAGGTGTCGATAATATTTTAGGGCTGCGCACACTATAAACAGGAGATGTGGCGTGGATAATTTAACTGTCCGCAGGTGACACCGTCTATGGAAAAACTGCACTGGATGTCACTGATATTTTAGGGATGCGCACACTTTAAACAGGAGATGTGGCGCGGATAATTTCACTGTCCACATCGGACACCGTCTGCAGAAAAAGTGCACTGGATGTCACTGATATTTTTGGGATGCGCACACTTTAAACAGGAGATGTGGCGCGGATAATTTAGCTGTCCGCAGGGGACACCGTCTACGGAAAAACTGCACTGGATGTCATTGATATTTTAGGGATGCGCACACTTTAAACAGAAGATGTGGAGCGGATAATTTAACTGTCCGCAGGGGACACCGTCTATGGAAAAACTGCACTGGATGTCACTGATATTTTAGGATGCACACACTTTAAACAGGAGATGTGGCGCGGATATATTAACTGTCCGCAGCCGCCACCGTCTACGGAAAAAGTGCACTGGATGTCACTGATATTTTAGGGATGCGCACAATTTACACAGGAGGTGTGGTGCAAATAATTTAACTGTCCGCAGAGGCCTATTACACGGTATTTAGCACAGTATACGCTAAAAATATATATTGCTGTTGTCACACACAATAGAAGTGAATGGGGCTGCATGAAAATAGCAAGCATCCGCAAGCAAATGCGGATGCGGTGCGATTTTCAGGTATAGTTTCTAGATGATGATCGGGATGAGGACCCGATCATTATTATTTTCCCTCCCTCACACATTTACCCTCCCTTACACATTTACCCTCCCTCACCCGGCCGCTTGTAGGCACACACAACCCCTCTCTCCCAAAGTACCTATACAAGCTCCAGTGTCCATGCAGAAAGAAAGCTTCATGTGACCATTAACCCCTTTACGACATCTGCTGTAAATGTACGTCACATGTTGGGTCTTTAAAGATGATGCCCGCTATGCAGTGGAGCGGGTGCCATTGCAACTGGGTGCCTGCTGTTTCATACAACAGGTACCTGAGGCCAATGTCCACAATCTGCAGTAATGCTGACCTGGACACTTACCACTCAGATGCCATGATCAAATGTCACCATTGGCATCTGAGAGTGTTAAAAATGGAAGAGCGGGCTTCCTGTTCAGGCATGCTTTCCCCCATCAGAAATTCTTGAAAGCACCCTTTTCTAAAAATGAGCCGCAGCCTGTACTAGGCTTCAAGGCTCATTATTAGTATATCCCAGTTCAGGCCACTAGGTGGCAGCACTGAACTGTGATACAGTGATTTCTATACAGAATAATGAAGCATTATTCTGTATAAGTTGCAATCTGATGATTGAAAATTGTGGTCCACTTGGGGATCTAACAAAAAGAAAAAAAGAAGTAAAAAAAGTTCTGAAAATATTTAAAATTCAATTCAAATCACCCCCCCTTCCCTAAAATAAAAATAAACAACAACAAAAACACATTATGGGCAATATATATAATACAATATTTAAAAAAAGTTAGGCCCATATAGTGGCATTAAAAAAAGTCATACACATCCCAAAATGGTATTGCCAAAAACGACAGATCGTCCTGTAAACAATGAGCCCCCACACATCTCCGTAGACATAACTAAAATGGAAAGGAAAAAAAGTTTTTCCAAAGTGAGTCCTGACGCTTATAACACTGACTGAGGCTTTACTTGCTGCAGTGAGCGGGCCTATAAAGGTCCTGAGTGGGAGGAAGGGGGGTGGCGGGGGTGCTGTTAGGGTTACCACCTTTTCCAACAAAAAATACTGTTTACACAAACTAAAAAGGTTGGCATGGATTAACACACATGTTATTTGATCAAATTTACGTTTTCCTCCATTTTATTTTCAATAAAATCTCGGTTTTAACCCTGTTTATTTAGCCTCTATTTTTTATATGTTTCTGTCTGGATTCGAACTCACAACCATCTACATTAAAGGCAAAATTAACCACTGAGCTTTAGATCTCCATGTTAAACTGCTGAAAATATATTATGGCCAAAAACCTCTGTTCTAGTTTCCTATGCAGTATGCATTCATATATATCAGAAGTATAATTTTATATACTTTTCCCACCATAAGATGCATTTTTCCCCCAAAAGTGGGGGGGAAATGCCCCTGCATTTTATGGGGCGAGTACTAATGAAGCGCTTCCATTTTTGGAAGCGCTCATTAGTACCGGAGGACTGGGAAGCGGTAAAGGCTCTGTACTCACCACTTTCTGGTCCTCGGCTGTCGACTGTGAATGATGCGCACAGCGTGAGTGCACGCTGTGACCTCATGCTGTGCACATCGGGTCACAGCACAGCCGACAGCAGGAAGAAAACAGAGCGCACTGGAGGTGAGGAGCTGCGGCATCCAGGAGCAGGAGAGGGAAGTGTTTTTTTTATTTTAATTGCTCTGTGGCACTGGGGCTCATACTGGGGGCCTAATAAATGGCACTGGGGGCATAATTAATGACACTGGAGGCATAATAAATTGCACTGGGGGCATAATAAATGGCACTGGAGGCATATAAAAATGGCACTGGGGGCTCATAAATGGCATGGGGGGCTCATAACTGTCATGGGGGCTAATAATGGGAGCTCATAAATGACATGGGGGCTCATAATGGGGGCTCATAAATGGCATTGGGGGCTGAACTGAGGCATGGGGGTCTGATCTGAGGTCTTACTGGGGTCTTATTAACATTGGGGGTCTGATCTGAGGTCTGATTAACCACCTCCCGTCGCTCATAGACTAAAAACGTCCGGGAGGTGGTTCTCTATTTCTGAATGGAAGTTCCTGAACGTCAATTCAAAAACTGCAGCTGCACGCTAATCGTGCAGCTGCAGATCGGGTTGACCACGGGTGACAGCAAGGCAACCCTTAGAGAAGGCAGGGACAGTGCCCAGGTGTCCCTGCCTTCTAGATCGAGCGCCGTGTATACAGTGCCGGAAGCACTATGCGGTCATGTGATCGCCAGGGTCAGAGAGTGCAGGATGTGAGGTCTTTCAGAGAAATCGATCAGCCCTGCACTGAGGCTGTACAGCGCTGTATTGTGCTGTGCAGACTCTCTGGGGGGTGTATTTCTCCTGTAACTGGGGCTACTATGTCAGCCTCAGTTACAGGAGAAATCAACTGTGAAAAAAAAAAATTGTGAAGTTAAATGTCCCCCAGAGGTCTTGTATGACCTTAAGGGGGACGAAAGTGTAAAATAAAAAAATAAATAAAAAAGTGTTAAAAAAAAAAAGTTTCTTATGTAAAAAAAATTATTTCCCAAGTAGGGAATAAAAAAAAATTTCTACATAACAAAATCGCTAAAAAAAATAAATAAAATATAGCTCTCAGAACATGGAGACAATAAAACATCATTTTTTTGGTTTCAAAAATGCTATTATTGTGTTAAAGTGAAATAAATTTAAAAAGTATACATATTAGGCATCGCTGCATCTGTAACAACCAGCTCTATAAAAATATCACATGACCTAACCCCTCGGGGGAACACCGTAAAAAAAAAAAAAAAAAGTGTCAAAAAAAAGCCATTTTTGTCACATTACATCACAAAAAGTGCAACACCAAGTGATCAAAAAGTTGTATGTCCCACAAAATGGTACCAATAAAACCGTCACCTCATCACGCAAAAAATGAGCCCTTACATAAGAAAACCTCTTAAAAAAATAAAAAAAACTATAGCTCTCAGAACATATTGGATAATATCTTTGGATATTAAGGAGGGTTTGACATGTGATTCTGTCAATGTGATTTACTTGATAGAATGCCCATGTCATAAACAGTACATAGGACGCACAAAACGCACCTTAAAAAAGAGGATATCAGAACACGTAAACAACATAAAAAAGGGATACGAATTGCATTCTCTATCAAAACACTATAGGGACTATCATAAGAGTGACCCATCTAGTCTGGTATATATGGCCATAGAGAAAATTAAAAACCATGGCGAGGTGGGAATCATATTCTCCGTATGTCCAGGAATGAATCCAAGAGGATCTTTGAGTTCGACTCCCTTATCCCAAGGGGTCTGAACGCAGATCTAGAACTCTTTGCATTTCTGTAGAGGGCCGTTGGTCTGCCCTGAACAAGACATCTGGTGTCAGGCTGTGTTATCAGCACCCAGATCTCTCCTTCTAGGCAGGCCCGCGCCCCTATAACAACATTACAGGTTCAACTACAAATATGGACATTATGATTGAACTTTATTGTGCTGTATAACATGGGAAATGTTCCCTTATACCCCCACTACTATCCTCATTTTATATTAAGTGTTTTTAGCAAAAACACACCAAAAACGCATCAAAACCGCAGGTGCGTTTTTTGTGAATTTCAAAATTTCGGGAGTTTTTACTATATACAGACATGTTTTTAACACAATATTATGAATATTTATTATTTTAATTGGGTAAATGATGTTTTTAATGAAGAAGCATTTGAGAAATTATTGATTTAAGAATGATTCTACTAATTACCATTGCTTTTATATCGTTTTATATGGTTTTATTAAAAACGCACCGAAATCGCTGGTGCGCATATGCTTTTTTTTTTATATATACTTTATATATGTTATATTTAATAAAATTCATGTTTTTTATATGTTCGATGCATTTATAGAGCACTATACTTTGACAAGATCAACAAAACACATATATATAGTGTCGAAAACATTGTTTTTGTATGATAGTATATACATCTGAATGAATTACTACCAAAATCCATTTCCTGGTCTTTCAAGTCCCCCACTGTCCCAGCATGCAATTCATCAATTATAGATGATATAAAAAGGACATTTTTTCCCACTGTCTGTACCACTGAGGAAGGGATTTCATCCCGAAACGCGTATGGTTGGCAGACAGTGTGGGACAAGATAAGGAAGACGCTCACAACCTAAGTGAACTTTACAAATATTTGAAAACCCCGCTTGAAACAGGAAGTCACCTGACCTATCGGACTGAAACCACGTGGGACGCCACCGTCAGGTCCTGGAAGGTCAGAGTACATTCAGCAATACGGGGAATCGTCAACAGGCGAGCACGCCTCCAAAGGTCCTTGCAGCTCACAGCTCAACACCCGGACGGCTAACAGGAGTGATTCCTGCGGCTCACAGCCAAGTAACGACCCGACTATTAGGAGTGGTAAAGTACACTTGCAATTAATATAGCGCTTTCCACACCAATACTAACCGCATTTACTTCAATTGTTCATCACCATATGACCCATTAAGGACTTTAATATGACCTATTATGGACTTTAACAAGAACAATAGAGATTGAACATCATCACTATAGTGGTCATAACAGGGTATATGTGCATTTTTAGTGTGTTATGTTATTTTATGTATTTTATACAACATGTTGTTAGTTATTAAATAATACTTTTTAAACCATTCTTTGCTTTTGCCTATATCAATGCCAGATATTGAGTGACGCCCAATCCTTTGCAATCCTATTTACACTTCCAAACAGCAACAGGGAGTGCTGTGTGGCAGTGCACCTATTCCAGAATATATCAGTGAGTGAGCCACCAAACCCTGACTCTTCTTTGTTCTTCTCCCTCTGGTTGTGCTCCCACTGATATACTATGGATATCTGGCAACATATAGACACAAAGTATAAGACAATAGATGCGTACAATTTTGAAAATTCAAGAGACATTTGTGACCAACCTGGAAGAGATATTGATGAGAGCTTTTACAATCTAGAGAAACTGCTACAAAAGCAGCTACGTAACAAATGGGAAGTGAAAGCTCTCAATCAATATATACAAAGTGGTAACATCCCCAAGGGATTAACACTGAACAAAACACCTGCACTAGATTTAGTGAATGACACATTCAAAAAAGAATGGGATTCATTCCTTAAAACACAATCCACCAATTTAATTCACATTATTATAAATAGACGAACACAAATTTTAAATGAGACCTCAGACCAGATTGTTGATATAAGAAAAATAGTGGATCTTTTCCCAAACACAGAGCAAGTCCAAAAATGGCAACAGAGAATCTGTAGAAACTTAGATACATTAGAAAAAGATATCATGTACAAAAAATGTAAAAAACTAAAACAGCTCAATACTGGTGACATTCCCGACATGGCTGTGGGGGAACTTATCAGTAATGAGCAAGACACTGAGTTTCCTAGACTACAAAGAAATGGAGATATAAATAAAAAGGGAGATATACCCCACTATAACGTTCCAACATCAAATCGGTATGAGTCACTCTCATCACCCCTTTTTTTAGATTACACTCCCCCTCACCACAAAACAAGAATAAGAAAACCCCGATCACCTACCCCAATAAGAGACAACACGAGGGAACAGAGGCAACATCACCAGTACAACTTAAGACACCGACACACCCCCCAGAGAGACACATCACAGAGATACAATCACAATCATCACCGTCCCAGACAGAATTATCACTCATCACGGAATCACTATCCCTCACAGAATCAGGAGAGAACACATACAAGGACACAATCCCACAGGGGAGAAGAAGGATTAGAAGAGGTAGACACTGTAAGAAAAAACAGGTACAACAAACAGAGAACACATCATGCATAGTGAATTTAAGTAATACCCAACTTTCAAATGCACAGGTCACTTTACTAAACAAGGGTTTAAAATACGCTCCCACAACCAAATTGGATAAATTTTCCACATACATTGGTGTGGAAAAATGTATTAGAAAACTTTGTTTAAAAAAGTATTATATTAAGAATCCGATAATGGAGACCAATGGTAATTCAGAAAATAATCAATATTTACATACAAGTCTGAGGGTAACTTCTAAAAACTACCCGAAACAAGAAATAAGCCAACATATGGCAACTTTTAAAAAATGCGTTGAGGATGATTTGAGGAAACTGAAGGGAAATAATCTGACATATAATTTATCCAGGAAAGAAATAGAGGCAATTAAACAGCTACAATCTAGTAATGACATAACAATAAGACCAGCTGATAAAGGGGGAGCGATCGTAATCCTCAATACAAATGATTATATAGAGGAATGCCTGCGGCAATTAAATGAGGAATCCACATATATCAAATTAAAACAAGACCCTACAGAGGACTATTTTAAACGGTTAACACAATATTGTAAAAAAGGTACCACCTCGGGAATCTTGTTAGAACAAGAGGCAAAATATATTATGAATACAGAAAAGAGAATGCCAGTAATGTACTGCATTCCCAAGATACATAAGACCCTAACGAAACCCCCAGGAAGGCCCATAATATCAGGGATAAATTCTATTTCCTCCAATCTGTCAAGATATATTGATCAATTGTTACAACCAATGGTAAAAAATATACCTTCATATATCAAAGATACCACCGAAGTAATTAAATTGTTAGAAGGGATCCAATACAAGGAAGGATATATACTGGGTACATTAGATGTCAATTCCCTATATACCATAATAGACCATGAACAGGGTATAGGGGCATTACAACAACAATTGACCCAGAGTGGAAGTATGAACGAAGAACAAATTCATTACATAATAGAAGGTGTCAGATACATACTGACGCATAATTATTTCTCCTTCGGTGGTGACTTTTATGTTCAGTGCAAGGGCACCGCCATGGGTACCAGATTCGCCCCCAGTTATGCCAATCTATTCATGGCAGAGTGGGAATCCACTGCCATTGCACCTAGACTGGGGGCGGATCTGGTACTGTGGCGTCGCTATATAGACGACATCGTGTTCATATGGCAGAGCACGATGCCGTCACATCACTTTTTTGGAAGAAATAAATATGAATAATTTAAATTAAAAATTCACTTCCACTATAGATATGAATAATATCCAATTTTTGGACCTTGATATCAAAGTTGAGGGGGGCAAATTAATGTGTAGTACACATCATAAATCGGTGAGCAAAAACAGCTTTATACTATACACGAGTTGCCACCTACCAAGGTGGCTCATTAATGTCCCCAAGGGCCAATTCAGAAGATTAAAACGAAATTGTACACAAGATCAACAATTTACAACAGAGGCAGAAACTTTGAAACAACAATTTATTAATAGACAGTATCCGGTCCATCATTTGGAAAAATCACTGGAATAGGTCAAATTGTTGGACAGAATAGATTTCTTTGCCCCTAAACAAAAACAGATGAATGATGAAAAAATAAGAATGATTCTACCGTTTCATGCTCAGTACAGAAGTATGGAGAGGATTATTGCGAAGTACTGGCACCATTTACTTGGAGACAAGATAGTTGGGCCTATACTTACCAATAAACCCCAGATCACATATACCAGAGCCTCAAATTTGGGATTGACGGTAGCGCCATCTATAAAGAATAAAGGACATAAGATACAGAAACAAAACTGGCTATCCTTTAAAGGATTCCATAGATGTGGTCGTTGCTCCAATTGTAGAATTACTACATTCCCTAAAAAGATATTGAAAGCAACCTCAACCCAGAACTCATTCTCTTTGGATATTAAGGAGGATTTGACATGTGATTCTGTCAATGTGATTTACTTGATAGAATGCCCATGTCATAAACAGTACATAGGACGCACAAAACGCACCTTAAAAAAGAGGATATCAGAACACGTAAACAACATAAAAAAGGGATACGAATTGCATTCTCTATCAAAACACTATAGGGACTATCATAAGAGTGACCCATCTAGTCTGGTATATATGGCCATAGAGAAAATTGAAAAACCATGGCGAGGTGGGAATCATATTCTCCGTATGTCCAGGAATGAATCCAAGAGGATCTTTGAGTTCGACTCCCTTATCCCAAGGGGTCTGAACGCAGATCTAGAACTCTTTGCATTTCTGTAGAGGGCCGTTGGTCTGCCCTGAACGAGACATCTGGTGTCAGGCTGTGTTATCAGCACCCAGATCTCTCCTTCTAGGCAGGCCCGCGCCCCTATAACAACATTACAGGTTCAACTACAAATATGGACATTATGATTGAACTTTATTGTGCTGTATAACATGGGAAATGTTCCCTTATACCCCCACTACTATCCTCATTTTATATTAAGTGTTTTTAGCAAAAACACACCAAAAACGCATCAAAACCGCAGGTGCGTTTTTTGTGAATTTCAAAATTTCGGGAGTTTTTACTATATACAGACATGTTTTTAACACAATATTATGAATATTTATTATTTTAATTGGGTAAATGATGTTTTTAATGAAGAAGCATTTGAGAAATTATTGATTTAAGAATGATTCTACTAATTACCATTGCTTTTATATAGTTTTATATGGTTTTATTAAAAACGCACCGAAATCGCTGGTGCGCATATGCGTTTTTTTTTTATATATACTTTATATATGTTATATTTAATAAAATTCATGTTTTTTATATGTTCGATGCATTTATAGAGCACTATACTTTGACAAGATCAACAAAACACATATATATAGTGTCGAAAACATTGTTTTTGTATGATAGTATATACATCTGAATGAATTACTACCAAAATCCATTTCCTGGTCTTTCAAGTCCCCCACTGTCCCAGCATGCAATTCATCAATTATAGATGATATAAAAAGGACATTTTTTCCCACTGTCTGTACCACTGAGGAAGGGATTTCATCCCGAAACGCGTATGGTTGGCAGACAGTGTGGGACAAGATAAGGAAGACGCTCACAACCTAAGTGAACTTTACAACTATTTGAAAACCCCGCTTGAAACAGGAAGTCACCTGACCTATCGGACTGAAACCACGTGGGACGCCACCGTCAGGTCTTGGAAGGTCAGAGTACATTCAGCAATACGGGGAATCGTCAACAGGCGAGCACGCCTCCAAAGGTCCTTGCAGCTCACAGCTCAACACCCGGACGGCTAACAGGAGTGATTCCTGCGGCTCACAGCCAAGTAACGACCCGACTATTAGGAGTGGTAAAGTACACTTGCAATTAATATAGCGCTTTCCACACCAATACTAAGCGCATTTACTTCAATTGTTCATCACCATATGACCCATTAAGGACTTTAATATGACCTATTATGGACTTTAACAAGAACAATAGAGATTGAACATCATCACTATAGTGGTCATAACAGGGTATATGTGCATTTTTAGTGTGTTATGTTATTTTATGTATTTTATACAACATGTTGTTAGTTATTAAATAATACTTTTTAAACCATTCTTTGCTTTTGCCTATATCAATGCCAGATATTGAGTGACGCCCAATCCTTTGCAATCCTTGCTCTCAGAACATGGAGACACTAAAACATAATTAAATGCTATTATTGTGTTAAAGTGAAATAAATAAAAAAAAGTATACATATTAGGTATCTCTGCGTCCGTAACAACCAGCTCTATAAAAATATCACATGACCTAACCCCTCGGGTGAACACCGTAAAAAAAAAAAAAAATACATTTTTGTCACCTTACATCACAAAAAGTGCAGCACAAAGTGATCAAAAAGGCCTATATCCCAGAAAATAGTACCAATGAAACCGTCACCTCATCCCGGAAAAAATTAGCCCTTACATAAGAAAATCTCTCAAAAAATAAAATAACTATAGCTCTCAGAACATGGACACATTAAAACATTATTTTTTTGTTTCAAAAATGCTATTATTGTGTAAAACTTAAATAAGAAAAAGTATACATATTAGGTATCGCCACGTCCGTAATGATCTGCTCTATAAAAATGTCACTTAACCGAACCCCTTAGGTGAACGCTGTAAAAATAAATTAATAAAAACTGTGCTAAAACAACCAATTTTTTGGTCACCTTGCCCCATAAAGTGTTATAATGAATGATCAAAAAATCATATGTACCCAAAAATATTACCAATAAAACTGGCACCTATCCCCTAGTTTCCAAAATGGGGTCACTTCTTGGGAGTTTCTACTGTAAGGGTGCATCTAAAAACCATGTGGCGCTCCTTTTCTTCTGCACCCAGCCGTGTGCCCATACAGCAGTTTATGACCACATGTGGGGTGTTTCTGTAAACCGCAGAATCTGGGTAATAAATATTGAGTTTTGCTTGGCTGTTAACCATCGATGTGTTAAAGAAAAAATTGGATTAAAATGGAAAATCTGCCAAAAAAGTGAAATTTTAAAATTTGATCTCCATTTTCATTTAATTCTTGTGGAACGCCTAAAGGGTTAGCAAAGTTTGTAAAATCGGTTTTAAGTAACTTGAGGGGTTTAGTTTCTACAATGGGGTCATTTATGGGGGTATCCACTATGTAGGCCCCACAAAGTTACTTCAGATCTGAACTAGTCCTTAAAAAGTGGGTTTTGGCAATTTTCTTAAAACATTTTTTATAAATAAAGGTGAAATATATTGACTCAAATTTATGACTAGCATGAAGTACAATGTGTCACGAGAAAACATGGCTTGGATAAGTAAAAGCGTTCCAAAGTTATTACCACATAAAGTGAGATATGTCAGATTTGCAAAATTAGGTCTGGTCAGGAATGGGGCAAATGGCCCAGATGTGAAGTGCTTAAGGGGCTTATTAACATTGGGGGGTCTGATTGGGGCTGTCAGATGAGGTCTGATTAACATTGGGTGTCTGATTGCTGGCCTGATCTGAGATCTAATGAAAAATATTTTTTTTCTTATTGTCCTCTTCTAAAACCTAGGTGCGTCTTATGGGCAGGTGCGTCTTATAGGGCAAAAATACTGTATTTTTTTTGTAATTATATATATATTTTGTGCCATACATGTTTTTACAATTACTATAAAAAATAAAATGATACTTCTGCTGTATATAAATACCTAATACATGACAAACTGCTATGAGATTTTTTTGTGACAGTTTAACATTGAGCTCTATAGCTCAGTGGTTAATCTACTTGCCTTTAATATAGATGGTTGTGATTTCGAATCAGGACAGAAACATTTCAAAAATAGAAGCTAAATAAGACTTAAATACACAGGGTGTCCCCAAGCATACTGACAATGCTTGTGGATACTCCCTTCATGTTCATAACCATATATGGAGTCAGAGGAGGGACTCCCAACTCTTCAGTAACAGTGCGGAGTCCCCCCAACCCGACTGAAGCAGAGGGCCCTGGGCAATTGCCCAGTTTGCCGACCCTGGCTTTGGTGCCCGCTGTGCTTGCGAGAAGGCGCTAACTTTAAAGACCCAACCAGCTCCATACATGTTCAGTGCTGGTTAGGAAGGGGTTATTGTATCTCTATTTTTTAATTCAGTTTTGCTGTATGTTTTTCCTTTGCATTTTCCTTTGACAATGAACTTTAAACGCGAATATGTTGTTGAAAAAATGCATGTGTTTTTTTGCCACACCAAAAATGCAGCACAGCCGCAATATGTGGCAGCACCCTAATAGCACCTGTAATAAAGTAATGTGTCCTGCCATGTCTTAATGAGATAGGCTTTTTTTTTTTTTTATACAAGCTATGGTTAATAAATCTAATGCCCAAAGATATACCCACATATTAGAGTATATGACCTGTAGAAATACTTATATCTCTGACCTGCTTCCTCGATGCATCCCCACATAATCTCCGATCCTCACAGGACCTCCTCCTCTGTTCTCCTCTCATCTGTTCGTCACACAATCGACTACAAGATTTGTCACGTGCCTCATGTCACATCAGACTCTCCCTCAACATCCAAACCTTCAAGAGTAACCTGGAAATCCCAACTTTTCAGGAAAGCCGACCACTTGCAATAGCATGCTGCCACCACACAGCCACATGAGCAGCCTACACCCTCACCTACTGTGTTCTCCCTTTCACTTATAGATTGTAAGCTCTTGCGGGCAGGGTCCTCTACCGCTCTGTAAAAGTCTGTTAATAGTCTGTTTATTATATTTTGAAATTGTGTAACCCCATACAGTGCACTATACAGTGCCATGGAATTAATGACGCTTTAAAATAAATAATAATACTACTTTAGAGCAGATCTTGGTAAAGGCAACTACAGGCATATCGCTTTTTACTTACATGCAGTGTCTCAAACATGAGGTTCCATATTACACAGCAATCAGCAAAACATTTAAACCCATCCCTCATTTCAATGTCTTGGGAGCATACAATGTGTTTCTTGTGTGTACTTACATAAATTATTCATAAAAATCAAATCAATCCATGCAAAAGCTAGTACTAGAAATAAAACCTGGTAGGGAATGTGTGAATGTAGATGTGTGATATGTCCCACATAACAGATGCGTGGCATTTGCACTCTGTACATGAATAAATAACACCCTTACCAAGTAAAAATGGAACAAAACAAAATTATCAATATTTGATTTGCCTAAATGTGTTGTGCTTTGGAATCTTGTAAGGCAGGGCACCTTAGATTTCAGTATTACACTGCTAGTCTTTCTGTCATTTTTTTTTAATCTATACACACTGACCAAAAATATAGACGCAACACTTTCGGTTTTGCTCCCATTTTACATAAGCTAAACTCAAAGATCTGAAACATTTTCTACATACGCAAAAGACCCATTACTCTCAAATATTGTTCACAGATCTGTCTAAATCTGTGTTAGTGAGCACTTCTCCTTTGCCGAGATAATCCATCCCACCTCACAGGTGTGGCATATCAAGGTGCTGATTAGACAGCGTGAATATTGCACAGGTGTGCCTTAGACTGACCACAATAAAAGTCCACTCTGAAATGTGCAATTTGATCACACAGCACAATGCCACAGATGTCGGAACGTTTGAGGGAGCGTGCAATTGGCATGCTGACTGCAGGAATGTCTACCAGAGCTGTTGCAATAAATGTTAATTTCTCTACCATAAGCCATCTCCAAAGGCGTTTCAGAGAATTTGGCAGTGCATCCAACCGGCCTCACAATCGCAGACCACGTGTAACCACACTAGCCCAGGACCTCCACATCCATCATGTTCACTTCCATGATCGTCTGAGACCAGCCATCCGGACAGCTGCAGCAACAATCGGTTTGCATAACCAAAGAATTTCTGCACAAACTGTCAGAAACCATCTCAGGGAAGCTCATCTGCATGCTCGTCATCCTCATCGGGGTCTGGACCTGACTGCAGTTCGTCATCGTAACCGACTTGAGTGGGCAAATGCTCACATTCAATGACATCCGGCACGTTGGAGAGGCGTTCTGTTCACAGGTGTGTCCCGGTTTTCACTGTTCAGGGAAGATGGCAGACAGCGTGTGTGGCATCGTGTTGGTGAGCGGTTTGCTGACGTCAACGTTGTGGATCGAGTAGCCCATGGTGGCAGTGGGGTTATGGTATGGGCAGGTGTATGTTATGGACAACGAACACAGGTGCATTTTATTGATGGCATTTTGAATGCACAGAGATACCTTGACAAGATCCATTGTTGTGCCATTCATCCACGACCATCACCTCATGTTGCAGCATGATAATGCACGGCCCCATATTGCAAGGACCTGTACGCAATCCCTGGAAGCTGAAAACATCCCAGTTCTTGCATGGCCAGCATACTCACCGGACATGTCACCCATTGACCATGTTTGGGATGCTCAGGATCAGCGTATATGACAGCGTGTTCCAGTTCCTGCCAATATTCTGCAACTTCGCACAGCTATTGAAGAGGAGTGGACCAACATTACACAGGCCACAATCAACAACCTGATCACCTGTATGGACGGAGATGTGTTGCACTGCATGAGGCAAATGGTGGCCACACCAGATACTGACTGGTTTTCTGACCCCCCCCCCAGTAAGGCAAAACTGTGCACATTTCAGAGTGGTCTTTTATTGTGGGCAGTCTAAGGCACACCTGTGCAATATTCATGCTGTCTAATCAGCACCTTGATATGCCACACCTGTGAGGTAGGATGGATTATTTCGGCAAAGGAGAAGTGCTCACTAACAGATTTAGACAGATTTGTGAACAATATCTGAGAGTAATGGGTCTTTTGTGTATGTAGAAAATGTTTCAGATCTTTGAGTTCAGCTCATGCAAAATGGGAGCAAAACCGAAAGTGTTGCATTTATATTTGTATTCAGTGTATATAAAGAAGGAGGTATATATGTGTGTAGGTATTTTCTGCGATCACTCAAAAAAAACAACCATCGATTTCAACGAAACTTGGCATACACATCCCTTGCTACCTGTAAAGAAATCTTGTGGGGGTCCCAGCTCTCTAGGACATACCGTTCCTAAGATATTCCCCAAAAATTGCCTGCATTAGCTAATACAAGCCTGCAAGTCTTTCTCTTTATATCCCAACTGCCATACACATGGTCACATGTCCTATTATCAGCCAATAGAAGCTCACAGGCCCTTAGTCTCCACATGCACACAGTTTTACTCCAGGTTTCCATAACAACACAGCCATTTTTCTTCACTGCTGTAGGTTAGCTTTAGGCTAGGGCTACACGACAACATGTTGTCGCACGACACATAGGGCACAACTACACTGCTACATGTGTTGCGCAACAATTTTTATAATGATAGTCTATGGCAGTTATGGCTAACCTTGGCACTCCAGCTGTGGTGAAACTACGACTCCCTATCATGCTCCATTTATTTCTATAGAGTTCTGAGAGCAGCCAAGCAAGGGGGGGGATCTTTGGAGTTGTAGTTTTACCACAGCTGGAGTGCCAAGGTTAGCCATCACTGGTCTATGGTGTTGCAGGGCGACATGTGACATGCTGCAACTGAGAAGCGACAGTCGCAGAAAAATCCATCTTGGATGGATTTTTGGTGACTGTCGTGTCGCAGCATGTCACATGTCGCAGTGCAACACCATAGCCTATCATTATAAAAATTGTTGAGACAAAATGTTGCGCGACACATATCGTCGTGTTGCCCTAGCATTAAAGGGGCAAGGCG